>NW_028156283.1:322500-576410 GCF_964263955.1 Coregonus lavaretus
CATACTGGACACACACACATTGAACACACACACACACAGGACACACACACACACACACACTGGACACACACACACACACACACACACTGGACACATATACATACACTGGACACACACACACACACACACTGGACACACACACTGAACACAACCAGCCCTGCCATTTCTACCTGTCCGGATCTAGTGTTTCACCCCTGACCTCCTCACACCGTCTCACTGTCCATGTCTGCTTTTAGCTCCCACCTCTACTTCACTGTGTTATAAAGGACCTTATGCTTGTTATGTCACCTCTGTAACCAGTTATCAAACATACTGACCTTTCTGACCCTATCCCATGGCCCTACTTTCTACAACTGAACATTTAAATTCCTCTATGAGTTTTGTTTAGTGTCCATTTACTTATCTATGTATTTGTTGTATATTGGGGTTGTGCTGCAGAGCATCATGGGGGTTTGTATGTGTTGAGATGATCATGTTCCAGATAAATGGTTGAACTGATTCCTGCCTCCTGTCTCATCATTATTTAATTGTTATACAGACGTGGTTATGAAACCCTTTAGACATAACAAAATATTGGTGATGAGTAAGTCTGAATCTACAGGAACTATTCTGTCTGGAAGAAGTGAGTTTTTACAACATTTTAAAACTGTTATTTTCTGTGGTCCAGAATAGGCTAATGTTAGCACAGTGTATTGCTAGCAGAGGCAAGTGCATAGTCGAGCTAGCTAAGAGAGAGAGTTAACATCGTCATGGACGGCAGAAAAGGACTCGAGACGGACATCGGAGCGGGAAAACAACGTGATTAAAAACGTGATTAAAAAGGAGGAATATACAGTGATTAAAGGATAGGACATTTATTCAACTGTGAAGACAAACCTTTTAATTAAAACTGCTAAATGAGCGAACTTAGGAGGAAACGTCAGTGAGTGAAGTGAATGAAGATCACGTGACTGAGGAAAATATTGCTTTGGTTGAGGACAATATTGAAGTGAGTGACAATCAGGAGCTTATTGAGAAACGAACAATTATTGGACAATTATTGGAATTGATGGAAACATTGGACAGTTTGATAAAAGTATTGAGCAGTGGAGCTCATATACGGAACGGTTTGAATATTTTGTTATTGTAAATGACATGGATGAGGACAACGTTGTGCCTCCATGTTTTAGTGTAATGGGGCCAAAGACATTTAATTTACTGGGCAGCCTGCTACAGCCAGACAGAACAGGTAATAAGACGTATGGGGATATTGTGGAGATACTTAAAGGACATTTAACACCAGAACCACTAGTTAATGCTGAAAGGTTCAGGTTCCACAGGAGACATCAGGAAGAGGGAGAATCAGTAACAATGTTTGCTGCTGCATTAAAGAAACTACCAGAACACTGAGTTTAATGCTGTTCTAAATGACATCATTAGAGACAGACTAGTATGTGGGCTACGGAGTGAAGCTACACAAAAGAGACTGTTGACTGAAAGTCATCTGACCTTGGTAAAGGACATTGAAATCAGTGTGTCCATGGAACTAGCTGCTAAAGAGGCTCACCAGTTGAGTTCATCAGGAACTTAGTGGGTTCATCTAACAATCCTAATCACCAGCTGATACATTTAAATCTCATACACAGGGTATACCGTCCACCTAGAAAACATAATTTAATAGAAATCACAACCGCTCCTCTGTGTGATCTATGTAATCAAGGTGCCTTGGGCTCCTTTAATCATATGTACTGGGAGTGACCAGGGGACATGTTTTGGAAAGAGGTGTCCTCATACCTTGTTCCCCCAAATTGTTATTACTGAATGATAATTTACCACTGTCATTACAGCGAAGACGTATAATGTTGTCAGGTTGGACAGCAGCTAAAAAGATGTTGGAACTAAGATGGCAACCACAACACCTCATTGGATCAGCACTTTTATAGATATCATTTATTTAGAACTATCCACTGCTAGGATCCATGGGGCCAAACAACAATTGCAGCTGAAACCATAAAATAACTCCTGTAGTGGGTTTTACCCAACAGATTGACCGTTAATTATCATTTTTGTGCAAATGTGTACCTTGATTTACTATTTCATTTAATGGAGATCAGGTTGGGTGTGTTGGGGTGGTCCCAGGAGGGGTTGGAGGGTGGGTTGGGTTGGTCCCAGGAGGGGTTGGAGGGTGGGTTGGGGTGGTCCCAGGAGGGGTTGGAGGGTGGGTTGGGGTGGTCCCAGGAGGGGTTGGAGGGTGGGTTGGGGTGGTCCCAGGAGGGGTTGGAGGGTGGGTTGGGGTGGTCCCAGGAGGGGTTGGAGGGTGGGTTGGGGTGGTCCCAGGAGGGGTTGGAGAGTGGGTTGGGGTGGTCCCAGGAGGGGTTGGAGTGTGGGTTGGGGTGGTCCCAGGAGGGGTTGGAGGGTGGGTTGGGGTGGTCCCAGGAGGGGTTGGAGGGTGGGTTGGGGTGGTCCCAGGAGGGGTTGGAGGGTGGGTTGGGGTGGTCCCAGGAGAGGTTGGAGGGTGTGTTGGGGTGGTCCCAGGAGGGGTTGGAGGGTGGGTTGGGGTGGTCCCAGGAGGGGTTGGAGGGTGGGTTGGGGTGGTCCCAGGAGGGGTTGGAGGGTGGGCTGATGCAGCTGAGGTGGGTGATTGTATATGTGGTTTATTATAATTGTATTTATCTGCAATAACTCGTTTCCATAATATACTGATATATATTTTAACAGTATTGTTTCTCTAGCTGTATAACCATTCCTGCTGCTATTTGTTCTGATATATATTTTAACAGTATTGTGTCTCTAGCTGTATAACCATTCCTGCTGCTATTTGTTCTGATATATATTTTAACAGTATTGTGTCTCTAGCTGTATAACCATTCCTGCTGCTATTTGTTCTGATGTATATTTTAACAGTATTGTGTCTCTAGCTGTTTAACCATTCCTGCTGCTATTTGTTCTGATATATATATTTTAACAGTATTGTGTCTCTAGCTGTATAACCATTCCTGATGCTATTTGTTCTGATATATATTTTAACAGTATTGTGTCTCTAGCTGTATAACCATTCCTGCTGCTATTTGTTCTTGTCTGTGTTCCTTTAAAATAAATAAAAAGTTTAAACAGAGTTTCAACTGAAAATCAGAGACCGGGAAATCAAGTCACATGCTGGTGTAAGGACATGGATTGTCCAGCCTGTGGTAAAAAGGGACATCAGGCTTCTACATGCTGGTGGAAGGACATGGATTGTCCAGCCTGTGGTAAAAAGGGACATCAGGCTTCTATATGCTGGTGGAAGGACATGGATTGTCCAGCCTGTGGTAAAAAGGGACATCAGGCTTCTACATGCTGGTGGAAGGACATGGATTGTCCAGTCTGTGGTAAAAAGGGACATCAGGCTTCTACATGCTGGTGGAAGGACATGGATTGTCCAGCCTGTGGTAAAAAGGGACATCAGGCTTCTACATGCTGGTGGAAGGACATGGATTGTCCAGCCTGTGGTAAAAAGGGACATCAGGCTTCTACATGCTGGTGGAAGGACATGGATTGTCCAGCCTGTGGTAAAAAGGGACATCAGGCTTCTACATGCTGGTGGAAGGACATGGATTGTCCAGCCTGTGGTAAAAAGGGCAACATCGGACAAGTCTCCAGAAACAAAAAGAGAACAGAGAAATCACAAAAACGGGAAACAAGAAACAGGCATTCCAACGAAAGACACATAGACATGTTCACACTGTTGAGTAAGAGAACACTGAGGTGAGTGACTCATCAGACCAGGAAGTCACACTGAAAATCCTGACTTTTTCCTGGCGGGCTGCACGGCTACTATGTCTCCCCCTTGCTAGAGGGACAGCCGGTGGGTATGGAGATTGACACAGGGGCAGCTGTATCTCTTGTGTCAGAAAAAAGACACTGAAACACCTTCCACTTCAACCAGCGCACCTCGTGTTAAAGACTTACACAGGTGAATCTGTCGCTGTGAGAGGCATCACTGATGTCACAGGTCAGGTAAACAGACAAACTGAAAAGCTGCCACTCTATGTTGTGAAAGGAGACTATGCATCACTACTGGGATGTTCATAGTTGGAGAAAATCACACTGGACTGGCCATCAGTGCATACAATGACACATGGAGACACATATCTACCTGCCATCTTAAAGAAACATGGAGAAGTCTTTAATGGACAGCTGGGTAGTATGAACGACATTACATGGAAGCTTAGCATTAAGCCAGACAGCAAACCAACATTTCTGAAAGCAGGACCTGTACATTATGCTATCAGACCATAAGTTAAGGCTGACTTGGAGGCTTTAGTCAAGAACAAAGTACTGGAGCCGGTCAGCATGAGTGAATGCATGAGCAACACCCATCTACCAGTCCTTAACACTAGAACCGCCTGGCCTTTCAGCTAGTAGGGATGGGTAACTCCAATCTTCGGGGTGTCACACTTTTCCCCCCATCCCTAGCAAACACAGCTGATTAAACTAATCGCATTCTAAACTGAAGATTATGATTAGTTAATTATTGGAGTCAGGTGTGTTAGCTGGGGCTGGGGCAAAAGTGTGACACCAATCAGGCCCAGAGGACTGGAGTTGCCCATCCCTGCACTAGAGCAAGGTGTGACACCAATCAGGCCCCGAGGACTGGAGTTGGCCATCCCTGCACTAGAGCAAGGTGTGACACCAATCAGGCCCGGAGGACTGGAGTTGCCCATCCCTGCACTATAGCAAGGTGTGACACCAATCAGGCCCAGAGGACTGGAGTTGCCCATCCCTGCACTAGAGCAAGGTGTGACACCAATCAGGCCCCGAGGACTGGAGTTGGCCATCCCTGCACTAGAGCAAGGTGTGACACCAATCAGGCCCGGAGGACTGGAGTTGCCCATCCCTGCACTAGAGCAAGGTGTGACACCAATCAGGCCCAGAGGACTGGAGTTGCCCATCCCTGCACTAGAGCAAGGTGTGACACCAATCAGGCCCCGAGGACTGGAGTTGCCCATCCCTGTGACACCAATCAGGCCCAGAGGACTGGAGTTGCCCATCCCTGCACTAGAGCAAGGTGTGACACCAATCAGGCCCAGAGGACTGGAGTTGCCCATCCCTGTGTTATAGCAAGGTGTGACACCAATCAGGCCCCGAGGACTGGAGTTGCCCATCCCTGCACTAGAGCAAGGTGTGACACCAATCAGGCCCAGAGGACTGGAGTTGCCCATCCCTGTGTTATAGCAAGGTGTGACACCAATCAGGCCCCGAGGACTGGAGTTGCCCATCCCTGCACTAGAGCAAGGTGTGACACCAATCAGGCCCAGAGGACTGGAGTTGCCCATCCCTGTGTTATAGCAAGGTGTGACACCAATCAGGCCCCGAGGACTGGAGTTGCCCATCCCTGCACTATAGCAAGGTGTGACACCAATCAGGCCCCGAGGACTGGAGTTGCCCATCCCTGCACTAGAGCAAGGTGTGACAACATGGTTGATAAATAAATCCTTGATACATAGTGCATAAACTATTGTAAAGGATTGATTGCATGAAGAAATATTCGTGGAAATATATATTTTTTGTAACTTAAAAAAAAGTTAATTCTACAAAGTAAAAATAAAATCGGCCTATAAACTATTTCTGTTTCCCTTACAATAAAAACATTACAGTATAATCCATCTGATCAACTTTATTTGTAGATTCAATTAGTAATAGAGTTATAGTACTTAATAAAGTCAATTTACAGTTTATTTTGACAAAGTAGAATGAAAAATATAATAATAATAATAATATAACCAGCCAGCTGCGCAGGTGAAATTATTTGCTGTATTTCTAAACAAACGCACCAGTGCATGAACAATTATAAAGGATTAATTCCATGTATAAATATTTGTGTTAATATATTAATGACAAGATATAAAACAATAATGTGTTGATTGTATCAGACACTGTACCGAGCCTTTACACATGAACCAATCACGTCTTCTCTTTATGCTTCAGGTCCACAGTCAGCACACAGCTTCGGGGCTTTGTGTGAGCAAGCCCCACAAACAAATCGGTTGCCCTGCACACAGTTTTATGGGACTTTTTCCGTCCGCTCTTACTTACTTGACATTGTGTCTCCTTTTTCCCCAGTGGGAGCTGTGGTTCTTGGGGAAGAGGGAGAACAGGACCTGCTGTCTTGACATTGTGTATTTTTCCCCAGTGGGAGCCGTGGTGCTTGGGGAAGAGGAAGAGCAGGACCTGCCGACTTGACATTGTGTCTTTTTTTTTATGGCTCCACGTGTCTCAAAACCACAGTCTCAGACAGTCGCTCACCCGGCTGATCTGGTTTCATCTTTCCCCAGATATGGAAAGACATTGAGCAAGTTGGTTTCGGCATCTGCGGCTAACCAAAACTGAAGTCACATGCACCATTATCAGTTTCTATCTGGTTTCTATTGGCCATTCATCAATTGACGACAGAACAGCATATTTTAACTGGATTATCTTACTTGTTTTTGCTTAGTTGCCAGAACAATGCTGCCGCTGGAGTGGTCATGTGCAAAATACATTGACAGCACAGATATTGTTGAAAATAGTGATATTTGGAAATAGAGCTGCACCTCTTGAATGTGGAGAGTTATTTGATGAAGGTAAGTGTCATAGAAACCGCAGAATATGCTCTTTCAGATACAGCACTATATAGAAATCACAATGTTTTACCTGCATGTGACTCTGAAGGAGGATTTGATAAAGAGATGCTCCTTTCCCTGCATCTGTCAATTACAAGATGCGTCCATCTCTTCATGTACAATTTGACAACTGATAATATTGTCACTCATCAGATTATTGTCAATGTAATCTGGTCTATAGGCTAACTCTTGTCATGTGTGAAATGAGTTGAGGTATAGTTCAGGTGTAGTTTTGATGGGCCGGCTGTGAGGCTGACTGGCATCAGTTTGTTTCCCGCTCATCAACTTGGACAGATTCAAGGATATTATTCTAAAGGCCTTCTGCATCTCATAGCATGTTTTCATTTCCCACAATACATTTAATTAGTAATAGAGTTATAGTAAATAAAACAGTCCCATAAGAGCTTATTTTTACAAAGTAAAACATAAAAGAGAAATGTATCAACCCACAAGGCGTGTGGTAAAATGATTTGATGCTGATAAACAGGCATAACACAAACTCATCATTACACTATTGTTCTAAATGAATTCAACATCTGCACCCTCCTTATCATTCAGTTAAGCCTCATTTAAAATTCAATTGTGAAGTAAGGTGCACAACTATTGCCCATTCATCCATTTGTCATTTATTCAGTGAGGAAAGAGAGACTCATTAGTGGCACATTGTCTTGGCAGATTAAGTTGGGAATAGGTGTGAAAACAACGGGTAACAAGGCATAGAATACTTTTCTGTTCGTGATGTAAAAATTCTGACAAATGAGCAGTGTAAAATACAAACATTGAGGAAAAGTCAGGGAGCAGGACATAGGTTTTTTTTAGGGTCTGATTCTAGTGTTAAAAGGCAATTCTGCCACTTTTCAACCTCATATTCATCCTCTCCAGCACCACAACAGTGTCTATATTTGTGAAAACAGCATGTTTCTATGATCTGTAGTTAAAAAGACAAGAAGAAAAGTCTTTAAAAAATGTGACATAAAAGTAAAACCAGTGATTTCCACCTGCAGTGAGTTTCTAGTTTCCAGCCCAATGGAGTAAACCCAGTGATTTCCACCTGCAGTGAGTTTCTAGTTTCCAGCCCAATGGAGTAAACCCAGTGATTTCCACCTGCAGTGAGTTTCTAGTTTCCAGTCCAATGGAGTAAACCCAGTGATTTCCACCTGCAGTGAGTTTCTAGTTTCCAGTCCAATGGAGTAAACCCAGTGATTTCCACCTGCAGTGAGTTTCTAGTTTCCAGTCCAATGGAGTAAACCCAGTGATTTCCACCTGCAGTGAGTTTCTAGTTTCCAGTCCAATGGAGTAAACCCAGTGATTTCCACCTGCAGTGAGTTTCTAGTTTCCAGCCCAATGGAGTAAACCCAGTGATTTCCACCTGCAGTGAGTTTCTAGTTTCCAGTCCAATGGAGTAAACCCAGTGATTTCCACCTGCAGTGAGTTTCTAGTTTCCAGTCCAATGGAGTAAACCCAGTGATTTCCACCTGCAGTGAGTTTCTAGTTTCCAGCCCAATGGAGTAAACCCAGTGATTTCCACCTGCAGTGAGTTTCTAGTTTCCAGTCCAATGGAGTAAACCCAGTGATTTCCACCTGCAGTGAGTTTCTAGTTTCCAGTCCAATGGAGTAAACCCAGTGATTTCCACCTGCAGTGAGTTTCTAGTTTCCAGTCCAATAGAGGGGATTTTATTGCTCCCCACACCACTGTGAATCTGATTGGGTTTGAACATCACTGGTTTTAAAATGTTTAAACTTTTAAATTAGGTCTTCGAGGATCACTTTTTAACTTTATATTTTTAGAAATGCACAATTTTCACATATGATCTTATATTATTTTTACGGCTGCTATGGACCTTTAAAGGTCGTTTTTTAAATTCATTGTAAAGACTGGAATGGAGTTAATGGAACGGCATCAAACATGTAATTTATTAATTCAATTTCAGCCATAAAAATGAACCCGTCCTCCAATAACTCTTCCCACCAGCCTCCTCTGGGAAATGTCTCTGTTCTGGTAAAAGAGAAGTAGATAGTATCACATCTTGTTTCTGTTGTATCTACATGTATCTTCATTAAACCACAGGTTCTGTTCTTGAGACTGATTGGGAAGAGTGGGGTGGAAAAGTTTTTCAACACTACTGTAGTTAGCACTAATTTAACTTCCTGTTTGCGTTGCGATACTTGCAAGGGGGGGGGGGTTCAATGTTATCTTTCAACCTTCCCAATTCCTCCCCCATGTCTCATATTCACTGTTATCTTTCAAACTTCCCAATACCTTCCCCTGAAATGAGATGTGGTGTGCAACTTAGAGTGTAAAGTCCTTTAGTCTCTATGGGCCAGATGGCCAGTTGGTGAGGGCCACAGCATGGGGAAAGAAACTGTTCAGATGGGGGTCTCTAACATCCAATCACATAGGTTAACAGCAGCGGACAGTTTAAAATTCATCGCTACTAACTCAAACTGCCTTGGTTTGGATAAAGACAATCTCTGTACAGAAGTAGGATCTGAATTTGATCACCCGGTTGCAGGAGAACTTTCCTGCAATGTAGGGAATTTAAAACTTATAGTGTATTTGAGATTTATATATAAAGGTTTTTGAAGTCTGTAATAGAGGCTACTTCTTTTGCAAGAAAACAGTGACCGTCACAAAATATGTGAATATGTAAATAAGCTTGTAGCCTATGCAGTTACAAAATGGCTGTAGAAACTGTGGCACACATTTCTCTGCACATTTAGAAATCAGATAAATGTGTTGATTTGAAGGAAAGACTGGCAAACTCTTTCAAGTCTAGGCTAACTATTATGAAGTTCGGTCGTCAAACATTCAATAGAGTAGCCTTGAGATATGATCCTTTATATTGCTGAATGACCTGATGGTCTCCGTAGGATAAAAAAATATATATATCGCTACATGCTCAGTTATTTAGAATTAAACCGATTTGAAGGTGATAAGTCCTGCTACTAATAGACTATGTGAACACTGTAGGGACCTACTTGTGGGTCCAGGTGGGTCGCAGGATGACATTGCCCAAATAAATACTAGTTTTCAGTATAAACTTAAACGACTAAAACCAAATATAAAGTATGTCGAAAAGATAATGGACTTATACATTTTTTCAATAATAATGAATTCTAGAAAATTAGCTTAAAAACTGAAAAAAATATCTCAGCTTGCATAGAATTGCATAGAATTGCTTTACAATTGCATTACACTTGGCAGGATGTGTGGAATTGCAGGAGATTAGCGTTGAAACATTTTCTGTTCCCTGCCAAGATAATACTTTTGACTTATTCTTTGGTCTGTGTATGTTTTTCTTACCGTTATTTTACTGTTCAACCATTATGGTGGGTCATGAAGCAAAACAGTTTGGGAACCCATGCCTTAACAAACAGTGACACATTATATTATTATTATTATTGACACTAAACATAGAGATGAGATTGCATTAAATCCTGACTGTTCGGACGTATCTGTTAGTAAATGTTTCATTTGAATAAAATAGAACAATTGACATTCTAGAATTAATTGTCACTGTGTTCACCACAACCAACATTCTGCATCTCTGTTTAGGGGTCAGTGGTCTAAAATGAGTCTCTCTGGGGAGAGAGAGGAGGGGGTCCCTGCCTCTAAAATGAGTCTCTCTGGAGAGAGAGAGGAGGGGGGCCCTGCCTCTAAAATGAGTCTCTCTGGGGGACATGACATCAAAGCTAAGAGGTGAGATGATCATTTTGTTTAAGAATTTCCAAAACGCTATATACAAAAATATTTTATGTGTGTTTTTTCCTCAGAAATGGTTGCTTATGGGTACCTGCAAAATTACTGTTCTCAGATGTTTTATTAATAGATTTGAGATGTGTATGAAAATATAATTTTTTTATGAATGCTATACATTTGTATATCCATTGTTTAGCGGGAATGGAATGTTTGTATCCTGTATATTTGACTGTGATATGTGGTTGTCTCACCAAGATATCTTAAGATGAATGCACTTACAGATGACATATCTTAATTTGACCCAGTTTCTCACAGCAGGAAAATACTCCTGCAACAACAGGAATTCTGAATTATTATGTTGATAGATTATAATTAATGGACATTTTTTGTAGGGTAGATTCATTTTTTTATTAGTGCAAGAGTGGAAATTACAAACTTTAGAAGCCTTTTAAAATCTCGAATACACTACAAGTTTGCATTTTCTGCTGTGCAGGAATATTCCTGCAACAACAGGATTATCAAATTAAGATACAGCATCTGTACTGTAAATGGCTCTGTGTACGGTTTCCGGATAGTGTTTTAGGAGTGTTTTAAAGATTAGTCTGTCTTACAAATGAGATGTAACATAAAAGTGCCTTTTGGGGTCATGTGTCGATAGGATCAAAAGAAAGGGAGAGCTCAGATCGGCTGCTCTTGGATCAGTTTTCTCCGTTCAAATATTTCCATAATATTATAATTATTTCACACTACTGAAGATGGATCAGCTCCTAGAGAGATATTATCACCTACGGCTGCAAAAATTGAGGTAGTTTATTCTAATGCTTACACAATAAAAATGCACTAAATCACAGACTTGGCACATCATTGTTCACATGTTAGGCTACACATCATGAAATATGTTGAGACAAATTACAGACAGTAGCCTACAAGTAGAAAAATATAACTAAATTGATTAAACATAAATGTATTTTAATATGATTGAAATAGGACTATAGCCTGCTGTTTATATTTCAATAAAGTCACCTCGGATTTCATTTGAAACATCTTTTTACACTTAGCTTGTTCGCAGAGACATTGGCAACTTTTTATTTGCAGTGCCATGTTTTCTTGGATGCCAACGGAAGCCATGCTTCCCCCAAAAATGATTTATTCATTTATTTTTAAATATATATATATATGTATTTTGTCTCTCTGTGTTTCATAATTTTGCTTCAATTTGCAAGAGGCTGAATGTATCTCACCGGATAAAGCATCTGAGCAAGCGATACAGCACCCCTCTGTCTCAGTATGTGAAGCCAATTATCTGTTGCTGTAAGGTCAAAAATAAAATAAATAATATAAACATAAACATAAAATAAAAATAATATGGCATTGTTGCCGCCTGTATCATTGAATGCGAGCATTTGGCCTCCCTTCATAATTTTTTAAATAAAATAATAGCCAATCAGCGTTGAACTAAACTGAGCGAGCTCAACTGTAAATGTTCCTGGCGCACCAATATAGACGAGATGAGAAAAATATTGAAATTAAAAATGTCGTTATTTGTTACATTTGACTGTGTAAAACCTAGCAGTACTACTTATTTCTCTGAGTGAGGCAGATATATATTATTACTGTGTAAAACCTAGCAGTACTACTTATTTCTCTGAGAGTGAGGCAGATATATATATATATTTTACTGTGTAAAACCTAGCAGTAATACTGATTTCTCTAAGAGTGAGGCAGATATATATTATTACTGTGTAAAACCTAGCAGTACTACTTATTTCTCTGAGAGTGAGGCAGATATATATTTTTACTGTGTAAAACCTAGCAGTACTACTTATTTCTCTGAGAGTGAGGCAGATATATAGCATTTTGCAAAAACTATGATTATTTGTCTCTCTTTAATGAAACCATCAAGTGATAGATTTTCAACAATGTCTGTCATTGAACAATCCCATGGCATGATTAGATGGTGAAAACACACACCAATATCTTTCATAATTTCTTTAAATAATAAAAGCAGCAGGTAGCTTAGTGGGTAAGAGCGTTGTGCCAGTAACTGAAAGGTCACTGGTTCTAATCCACGAGCCGACTACGTGAAAAATATGTCGATGTGCCCTTAAGCAAGGCACTTAACCCTAATTGCTCCTGTAAGTCACTCTGGATAAGAGCGTCTGCTAAATGTCTAAAATGTAATTTACCAACATTTCTGAAAATTATACAGTACCAGTCAAAAGATTTAGAACACCTACTCATTCAAGGGTTTTTCTTTATTTTTACTATTTTCTACATTGTAGAATAATAGTGAAGACATTAAAACTATGAAATAACATATATGGAATCATGTAGTAACCAAAAAAGTGTTAAACAAATCAACATATATTTTATTTGACATTCTTTAAATAGCCACCCTTTGCCTTGATGACAGCTTTGCACACGCTTGGCATTCTCTCAACCAGCTTCACCTGGAATGCTTTTTCAACAGTCTTGAAGGAGTTCCCACATATGCTGAGCACTTGTTGGCTGCTTTTCCTTCACTCTGCAGTCCGACTCATCCCAAACAATCTCAATTGGGTTGAGGTTGGGGGATTGTGGAGGCCAGGTCATCTGATGCAGCACTCAATCACTCTCCTTCTTGGTAAAATAGCCCTTACACAGCATGGAGGTGTGTTGGGTCATTGTCCTGTTGAAAAACAAATGATAGTCCCACTAAGCCCAAACCAGATGGGATGGTGTATCACTGCAGAATGCTGTGGTAGCCATGCTGGTTAAGTGTGCCTTGAATTCTAAATTGATCACAGACAGTGTCACCAGCAAAGCACCCCCACACCAAAACACCTCCTCCTCCATGCTTTACGTTGGGAACTACACATGCGGAGATAATCCATTCACCCACACTGCTTCTCACAAAGACACGGCGGTTGGAACCAAACATCTCCAATTTGGACTCAAGAACAAAGGACAGATTTCCACCGGTCTAATGTCCATTGCTCGTGTTTCTTGGGTCTGATGTTGAGATGTGTCTGTTACTTGAACTCTGTGAAGAATTTATTTGGGTTGCAATTTCTGAGGCTGGTAACTCTAATGAACTTATCCTCTGCAGCAGAGGTAACTCTGGGTCTTCCATTCCTGTGGTGGTCCTCATGAGAGCCAGTTTCATCATAGCACTTGATGTTTTTTACGACTGCACTTGAAGAAACTTTCAAAGTTGTTGAAATGTTCCGTATTGACTGGCCGTCATGTCTTAAAGTAATGATGGACTGTCGTTTCTCTTTGCTTATTTGAGCTGTTCTTGCCATAATATGGACTTGGTCTTTTACCAAATAGGGTTATCTTCTGTATACCCCCCTACCTTGTCACAACACAACTGATTGGCTCAAACGCATTAAGAAGGAAAGAGATTCCACAAATTAACTTTTAAGAAGGCCCACCTGTTAATTGAAATGCATTCCAGATGACTACCTCATGAAGCTGGTTGAGAGAATGCCAAGAGTGTGCAAAGCTGTCATCAAGACAAAGGGTGGCTATTTGAAAAATCTCAAATATAAAATATATTTTGATTTGTTTAACACTTTTTTGGTTACTACATGATTCCATATCTGTTATTTCATAGTTTTGATGTCTTCACTGTTATTCTACAATGTAAAAAATAGTAAAAATAAAGAAAAACCCTTGAATGAGTAGGTGTTCTAAAACTTTTGACTGGTAGTGTACATATAGCGTTTTGGAATGAAACTCTTCTTATGTTTCCCCATATGATCTCTGAGTAGATGAGAGATGTAATGTTTGTCTCTGTTGTGTTGAAGCCCAATCAAGCAGGAGAGACCAGCCTCCCCTGTACCCAGCTGTGTGTCCTTGAAGAGTGACCAGTCTATGGAACTTCCTATATACTTCAGAGAGGGAGACTTTTCTAGTGAACAAAGGTAAGAATAACTCATGGGTCATGGTCAGTGAGTTAAACAACACTGTCTCTAGTCATTTCTCCTCTCCCATTTTCCCATTTATTTTTGTTGTTTTCATAATCCATAGGCTAAACCTTGTTTCAATTTTCATAGTCCTAAAATAATATTAAACAAATGCAACATTCCCTCCCTGTGTGTGTGTGTGTGTGTGTGTGTGTGTGTGTGTGTGTGTGTGTGTGTGTACTCCCTGGATGAGGATATGTCATCTCATGTTTTGTCCACAGAAACCAACAGGAGAGATCAGAGTCAGAGATTCTCAGTGGTCAGTCTTCCCAGAGTCATCAAACAGACCTGATGCTTGCTGACACACTGGAGAAAAGTAAGAGCTGTCTGCCTCACGTTGAATGCTGTTTTATAACAAACATTTAAAAGCTGTAGCTAAAATACAGCTAAAATAGCTGTGTAACTCAATGATATTGTAGCATTAACCCATTTAATCCAGTCGGTCACAATATTGGAAAATAAAGTATGTACTTTACAGGCTCTAGAGAAGTTCAAGTTGTATTAATCAACACATAAGTCATATATTCTGCATTATTAAGGTGGCTAGTATGATTCAGATAAGTTTTATATGATTTCTCAGAATGGTCACAACAGGGATTACCGAACAGTCACTCAGGGGTAATTGGCCATGTATAGATCCGTACACTTAATTAGTGTAATAACTTAACAAATATTTAATGTCAATAGTTTGTTTAGTGTGTCTTGCACAATAGTAGACCTGGTTTATGTGAGTTTTGATGAATAGTCAGAAGGGTAGACCTGGTTCATCAGAGTATTGGGATATAGCCACAGGTGTAAACCTGGTTCATATGGGTGTTTGGGCTGAGATATGCAGGTGTAGACCTGGTTTAAATTAGTATTGGGACTCAGTCAAAGGTGTAGACCTGGTTTATATTAGTATTGGGACTCATCCAAAGGTGTAGACCTGGTTTATATTAGTATTGGGACTCATCCAAAGGTGTAGACGTGGTTTATATTAGTATTGGGACTCATCCAAAGGTGTATACCTGGTTTAAATTAGTATTGGGACTCAGTCAAAGGTGTAGACCTGGTTTATATTAGTATTGGGACTCAGTCAAAGGTGTAGACCTGGTTTATATTGGTATTGGGACTCATCCGAAGGTGTAGACCTGGTTTATATTAGTATTGGGACTCATCCAAAGGTGTAGACCTGGTTTATATTGGTATTGGGACTCATCCGAAGGTGTAGACCTGGTTTATATTAGTATTGGGACTCATCCAAAGGTGTAGACCTGGTTTATATTAGTATTGGGACTCATCCAAAGGTGTAGACGTGGTTTATATTAGTATTGGGACTCATCCAAAGGTGTATACCTGGTTTAAAATAGTATTGGGACTCAGTCAAAGGTGTAGACCTGGTTTATATTAGTATTGGGACTCAGTCAAAGGTGTAGACCTGGTTTGCTGGAGTACTGGAGCTGAGGTGCAGGGGTAATCCTGGTTTACAGTTTATGAGTATTCAGGGCATGGGGGTAACAGGGCTGGGGTGTGTGGGCAAGTGGGCTGAGGTATATAGATATTGGAGATGAGGAATAGGGGTATCATTTTATTATAGACAGTATACTGTATGTTCTCATCTGTCACAATTGTGACTGAGAATAAAACATACATTTTTAGATTGTTTTAAAAATAAATGTAAAACAAGGATGTTAGGGTTACTAATGGTAAAATATTTGCATAGTTACATGTCTGGGAAAAATGTGGGAACAAATGGGTTAACACAACACCTAGTTACCTCATCAAGTAGCAGCAGGGTTGAGAGAGAGAGAGAGAGAGAGAGAGAGAGAGAGAGAGAGAGAGAGAGAGAGAGAGAGAGAGAGAGAGAGAGAGAGAGAGAGAGAGAGAGAGAGAGAGAGAGAGAGAGAGAGAGAGAGAGAGAGAGAGAGAGAGAGAGAGAGAGAGAGAGAGAGAGAGAGAGAGAGAGAGAGAGAGAGAGAGAGAGAGAGAGAGAGAGAGAGGCATTATGAAAACGTATACACATTTATACAGGCAATTAAGATAAAACATTATTATAATAACACAGTCCTACAATACTGTAGCCATTAAAACAGACGTAATATTAATATCCTCTGTGTTATTTCTAGGTTCCGATGAGCTTGCTGTGAATTGCCAATGTGAACTCAAATCTAATCTAAAGAAGAAGTTTCAATGTTTATTTGAGGGATCGCTAAACAAGGAAACCCAACACTTCTCAATAGATCTACACAGAGCTCTACATCACAGAGGGTGGAAAAGGAGAGGTCAATAATGAACATGAGTTGAGACAGAATTGAGACAACAACCAGGAAACAAGCAAGGCCAGAGACTGCAATCAAATGTAACGACATCTTCAAACCCTTAACTGGACAAGACAAACTTATCAGAACTGTGCTGACAAAGGAGTCGCTGGCATCGGAAAAACAATCTCTGTGCAGAAGTTAATTCTGGACTGGCTGAAGAAAAGCAAATCAGGATGTCCAATTTGTAATTTTCATTCCCTTTTCGGGAGCTGAATTTGATGAAAGGGGAAAAACACACTTTCATTGAACTTCTCAATCACTTCTCAATGGAAACCAAAGAATCAAGAATCTCCAACTACAACAAGTACAAAGTTCTGTTAATTTTTGATGGTCTGGATGAGTGCCGACTGCCCCTAGACTTCCAGAAGAACAAGATCTGTTGTGAAGTCACAGAGTCAACCTCAGTGGATGTTCTGCTGACAAATCTCATCAAGGGAAATCTGCTTCCCTCTTCTCTACTCTGGATAACTACCCGACCTGCAGCAGCCAATAAGATCCCTTCAGGGTGTGTTGACCAGGTGACAGAGGTACGAGGCTTCAATGACCCACAGAAGGAGGAGTACTTCAGGAAGAGATTCAATGATGAGGACCTGGCCAGCAGAATCATCTCACACATAAAGACATCAAGGAGCCTCCACATAATGTGCCACATTCCAGTCTTCTGTTGGATTTCTGCAACAGTCCTTGAACACATGTTGAGTACAGAAAAGACAGAAGAGATGCCCATGACTCTGACTGAGATGTACTCACACCTTGTGGAGTTTCATACCAAACAGAAGAATGAAAAGTATCTTGGGAAAGAAGAGACAGGTCCACACTGGAATAAAGAGATGATTATGTCACTGGGAAAACTGGCTTTTCAACAGCTTGTGAATGGCAATCTGATTTTCTGTGAAGAAGACCTGAAAGAGGCTGGAATTGATGTCAATGAAGCCTCAGTCTACTCAGGATTGTGCACACAGATCTTTAAAGAGGAATGTAAGCTGTACCAGAACAAGGTGTACTGCTTCGTGCATCTGAGCATTCAGGAGTTTCTGGCTGCTGTATATGTGTTCCTCTCATTCATCAACAACAATGAGAATCTAATGGCCAAACCTCAATCAACGCCCAGGAACTTCTTTGCGCTGTTCAGAGACAAGCCTGAAGTTACTGTCTACAAGAGTGCTGTGGATAAAGCCTTACAAAGTGAGACGGGAAACCTGGACCTTTTCCTCCGCTTCCTTCTGGGCCTCTCGCTGGAGTCCAATCAGAAGCACTTACGAGGTCTACTGACAAAGACAAGAAGCAGCTCACAGAGCCATGAAGAAACAGTAAAGTACATCAAGAAGAAGATCAGGGAGAATCCCTCTCCAGAGAGGTGCATCAATCTGTTCCACTGTCTGAATGAACTGAATGACCATTCTCTAGTGGAGGAGATCCAAAGTTACCTGAGCTTAGAACGTCTCTACAAAGAAAAACTGTCACCTGCACAGTGGTCAGCTCTGGTCTTTGTGTTGCTGACTTCAGAGAAAGAGCTGTATGTGTTTGACCTGAAGAAATACTCCAGATCAGAGGAAGGTCTTCTGAGGCTGCTGCCAGTGGTAAAATCCTCCAGAGCTGCTCTGTGAGTACATACAATTATATTTAAGTACTAATCATCAGGAAGAAATATTCAGTTTAGAGAATGTATATGTATTATTGAAAAACATATTGAATCAATGCATAGATGTTCATATTAGTATAACAATATGACCATACAATTGTAGGAGATGGAAGATGAATCTATATGTTGTTTAAGAGAATAAACCAAATGCATCTGCCATTGTCCTTCTACACTACTGGTGTTAAATTAACTATGTGTTTGTGACTTCATGATGATCTCTTTGTCAGACTGTCAGGCTGTGGAGTCAAAAAGAAAGGCTGTGCTTCTCTGGGCTCAGTTCTGAAGTCAAACCCCTCACACCTCAGAAAGCTGGATCTGAGTAACAATGACCTGAAGGATTCAGGAGTGATGCTGCTCTCTGCTGGACTGGGGAATCCCCACTGTAAACTGGAGACTCTGAGGTCAGTATTCCTGTAGTTGGTCAACAAATGATAACTGTTCACCAGACCCATGTGTTTACCAGGCACACATAGTCCACACCAAATGTCACGGCTATTCAACTATATTCTTACAGGGGCCAGATGTAAAAAAGGTAGATTTTTTCGCACTTGTTATTCTTTGGAAGAACTGTATAAAAAAGCAACTCATTACTACCAATAAATAACTTTTCTTAAAATGTAATATTGCTAAAAGTAATGAGGAAAGAAGTGGAGGGCGCTCAACCAACGGGAGTTGTGGTTATTGAAAAGGAAAAGTTGGTGGTAGAACACTGGGGAGTTCTCACAGAAAGCCAGGAACACTGGGGAGTTCTTATAGAACGCCAGGAACACTGGGGAGTTCTCACAGAACGCCAGGAACACTGGGGAGTTCTCACAGAACGGCAGGAACACTGGGGAGTTCTCATAGAACGGCAGGAACACTGGGGAGTTCTTAAAGAACGCCAGGAACACTTGGGAGATCTTATAGAACGCCAGGAACACTGGGGAGTTCTCACAGAACGCCAGGAACACTGGGGAGTTCTTATAGAACGCCAGGAACACTGGGGAGTGCTTATAGAACGCCAGGAACACTGGGGAGTTCTTATAGAACGCCAGGAACACAGGGGAATTCTCACAGAACGCCAGGAACACTGGGGAGTTCTTATAGAACGGCAGGAACACTGGGGAGTTCTCACAGAACGACAGGAACACTGGGGAGTTCTCACAGAATGCCAGGAACACTGGGGAGTTCTCACAGAATGACAGAAACACTGGGGAGTTCTCACAGAACACCAGGAACACTGGGGAGTTCTCACAGAACGCCAGGAACACTTGGGAGTTCTTATAGAACGCCAGGAACACTGGGGAGTTCTCACAGAAGCCAGGAACACTGGGGAGTTCTTTTTAGAACACCAGGAACACTGGGGAGTTCTTATAGAACGCCAGGAACACTGGGGAGTTCTAACAGAACACCAGGAACACTGGGGAGTTCTTATAGAATGCCAGGAACACTGGGGAGTTCTTATAGAACGGCAGGAACACTGGGGAGTTCTCACAGAACGGCAGGAACACTGGGGAGTTCTTATA
Source organism: Coregonus lavaretus (assembly GCF_964263955.1). Classification (NCBI taxonomy): domain Eukaryota; kingdom Metazoa; phylum Chordata; class Actinopteri; order Salmoniformes; family Salmonidae; genus Coregonus; species Coregonus lavaretus. Next base: position 342,218 of record NW_028156283.1, read on the forward strand.
GAACGCCAGGAACATTGGGGAGTTCTCACAGAACGCCACGAACACTGGGGAGTTCTTATAGAATGCCAGGAACACTGGGGAGTTCTTATAGAATGCCAGGAACACTGGGTAGTTCTTATAGAATGCCAGGAACACTGGGGAGTTCTTATAGAACGCCAGGAACACTGGGGAGTTCTCACAGAACGCCAGGAACACTGGGGAGTTCTTATAGAACGCCAGGAACACTGGGGAGTTCTCACAGAACGCCACGAACACTGGGGAGTTCTTATAGAACGCCAGGAACACTGGGGAGTTCTTATAGAACGCCAGGAACACTGGGGAGTTCTTATAGAATGCCAGGAACACTGGGGAGTTATTATAGAACACCAGGAACACTGGGGAGTTCTCACAGAACGCCAGGAACACTGGGGAGTTCTTATAGAACGCCAGGAACACTGGGGAGTTCTTATAGAACGCCAGGAACACTGGGGAGTTCTCACAGAACGCCAGGAACACTGGGGAGTTCTCACAGAACGCCAGGAACACTGGGGAGTTCTTATAGAACGCCAGGAATAAATGCCTCCGTGTACATGTTGCTTATGAGTGCATTTCACACTACTTTTGGATTATAATTTGATTTCATAGGTCATATGAATGTTCTGCTTAATATAATGTTGGTGTTTTCTTTGCAAATCAACTGCATTATAGTTTAAAAAAACATGTATCTAGTCCCCCCATTTGAAGAAGTCGTAACTATTTTGACAAATTCACTTAGTTTATTAAAGTAGTCAAAAGTTTGGTATTTGGTCAAATATTATTTGCCTGCAGTGATTATATGAAGTTTGTGACTCTACTAACTTGTTGAATGCATTTTCAGTTTGTTTTGGTTGTGTGTTGAATTATGTTTTCCCCAATATAAATGGTGAATTATGTCCTGTGTCATTTTGGAGTAACTTCACTTGTATTGTCAGTAAGAATAGAAGATGTTTCTGAACACTTCTACAGCCATTTAGATGCTACCATGATTATAAATAATCATGAATGAATTGTGAATGATGATGAATGAGAAAGTTACAGAGGCACAAAGATTACCCCCCCCCCCCCCCCCCCGCAACTTTCTCACTTATTGTTATTCATGATTCATTCATACTTTTTCTTAATCATGGCATCATCAGGATTAATTTAGTAGTTTTTAGAAACATGTTATCTACTCACTTAGACAGGAGATGAATCCAATCATCATCCACCATTCAGTTACTATTGGACAAAACATAACCCAAAACACAACCAAAACAAACTGCAAATGCAACCAAAGATTTTGGGACCAAATACTCAACCTTTGACTACTTTAATACACTATAAGTGAAATGGTCAGAATACTTTTGACTTCTTCAAATAGGGGGACTAGATACATAAAGTGCTTTTATTTCTAAACGTTTAAACATATCTATGAAAATACCCTCAAATAAAAGGTGACATTATATACTGTCACCTCATATGAAACATTTGATCTCAAATCCAAAATGCTGGAGTATAGAGCCACATTTAAAATGTTAGCTTCACTGTCAAAATAGATATGGTGTGGACTGTATACTCAATACAATCTAAATCTGATAGCTCACTGTCTGTCTTTTTCTTTTCTGTCTACAAGCAATACTTTGATCATTTGTCATTTGTAATAATGATACATCCATTTACGAATATATATGGCAGGTTTCAGGATACTGATATATATGAAAATGTAGAAAAAATATACTGCCACTATTTTCATCACCAAAGAATAGCAGTGTGGTTTTAATATCATTTGACTCTTTGCAGGCTGTCAGGCTGTCTAGTCACAGAGGAAGGCTGTGCTTCTCTGGTCTCAGCTCTGAGGTCAAACCCCTCACACCTGAGAGAGCTGGACCTGAGTAACAATGTCCTGAAGGATTCAGGAGTGAAGCTGCTCTCTGCTGGACTGGGGAATCCCCACTGTAAACTGAAGACTCTGAGGTCAGTATTCTTGTAGTTGGTCAACAAGTGATAACTGTTCACACCAGATCCATGTGTTTACCAGGCACACATAGTCCACACCAAATGTCACGGCTATTCAACTGTATTCTTACAGGGGCCAGATATAAAAAAGGTTAATATCAGGGGGGCCGGATGTTATCCACTTGATTATTCTTTGGAAGAACTGTATAAAAAGCAACTCATTACCACCAATAAATAACTTGTCTTAAAATGTAATGTTGCTAAAAGTAATGAGGAAAGAAGTGGAGGGCGCTCAACCAACGGGAGTTGAGGTGCAACCCAAAAAATGTAATCATTATTGAAAAAGAAAAGTTGGTGGAAGAACACGGGTGAGTTCGCATAGAACGGCAGCAAAAAAAGTATTATTATTTAAAAAATCAAAGCCTCTAAAAAAAAGCCTCTGTTCACACATGCTTTTGAGTGCATTTCACTTTTGGATTATAATTGGATTTTATGGGTCGCATGAATATGAATGTCGTGCTTAATATAATATCTGTGTCATCATCTCAAATCAACTGCATAAACATTTTTATTTTTATTTTAACCAGTCAAATTGCTCTTTTGCTAGCTTTCGCTACAGCCTATGTCAATAAGCTGTAGCATTGTAGCTAATAACTGCTGCATTCAAAATAGTTATTTTGCAAATATCACAAACAAATACACTGAACAAAAATATAAACGCAGCATGCAACAATTTCAAAGATTTTACTGAGTTACAGTTCATATAAGGAAATCAGTCAATTGAAATAAATTCATTAGGCCCTCATCTATGGATTTCACATGACTGGAAATACAGATATGAATCTGTTGGTCACAGATACCTTAATAAAAAGGTAGGGGCGTGGATCAGAAAACCAGTCAGTATCTGGTGTGACCACCATTTGCCTCAACAAACCAGCAACCTCCGCGACACATCTCCTTCGCATAGACTTGATTAGGCTGTTGATTGTGGCCTGTGGAATGTTTTCCCACTCCTTTTCAATGGCTGTGCGAAGTTGCTGGATATTGGCGGGAGCTGGAACACGCTGTCGTACACGTCGATCCAGAACATCCCAAACATGCTCAATGGGTGATATGTCTGGTGAGTATGCAGGCCATCGAAAAACTGGGACATTTTCAGCTTCAAGGAATTGTGTAGAGATCCTTGCGACATTATCATGCTGAAACATGAGGTGATGGCGGCAGATGAATGGCACGACAATGGTCCTCAGGATCTCATCACAGTATTTCTGTGCATTCAAATTGCCATCGATAAAATGCAATTGTGTTCGTTTTCTGTAGCTTATGCCTGCCCATACCATAACCCCACTGCCACCATGGGACACTGTTCACAACGTTGCCATCTGCCATCTGCCCGGTACAGTTGAAACCGGGATTCATCCATGAAGAGCACACGATGCCAGTGGCCATTGAAGGTGAGCATTTGCCCACTGAAGTCGGTTACGACGCCAAACTGCAGTCAGGTCAAGACCCTGGTGAGGATGAAAAGGATGCAGATGAGCTTCCTTGAGAAGGCTTCTGACAGTCTGTGCAGATATTCTTTGGTTGTTCAAACCCACAGTTTCATCAGCTGTCACAGGTAGCTGGTCTCAGACGATCCCTCGGGTGAAGAAGCCAGATGTGGAGGTCCTGGGCTGGCGTAGTTACACGTGGTCTGCGGTTGTGAGGCCGGTTGGACGTACTGCCAAATTCTCTAAAACAACGTTGGAGGCGGCTTATGATAGATAAATTAACATTCAATTCTCTGGCAACAGCTCTGGTGTACATTCCTACAGTCAGCATGCCAATTGCACACTCCCTCAAAACTTGAGACATCTGTGGCATTGTGTTGTGTGACAAAACTACACATTTTAGATGGGCCTTTTATTGTCCCCAGCACAAGCTGCACCTGTGTGATGATCATGTCATTTTGTCACGGCTGTCGGTGAGATGCGGTTGAAGAAGTCAGGCGCAGGACACAGAACTCTCGGACACGTACTTTAATCCGATAATGACCATATGAACACAGAATTAACTCCACGCAGGGAGGAAATAACCCGCTCACTAAACAACAATCACACACAATGTCCTGATGAGAGACAGGGGTAATATAAGGGCAACAATCAAACATAATGACAAACAGGTGTAAACAATGCAGACAAAACTAAACAAACACCAATAACATCGAACGGCAGTAGCTAGTACTCCGGGGACGACGAACGCCGAAGCCTGCCCGAGCAAGGAGGAGGAGCAGCCTCGGCAGAATCAGTGACAGTACCCCCCCCCCCCGTTGAAGCGCGGCTCCAGCCGTGCGCCGACCCCGGCCTCGGGGACGGCCAGGAGGACGCGGAGCAGGGCGAGTCGGATGACTCCGGTGGAACTCTGTCAACAGGGAGGGATCTAGGATGTCCCTCCTAGGGACCCAGCACCGTTCTTCCGGACCGTACCCCTCCCACTCCACGAGATACTGCAGACCCACCATCCGACGCCTCGAATCCACGATGGAACGGACTGAGTACGCCGGAGCTCCTTCGATGTCTAGTGGGGAAGGAGGGGCCTCTCTTACCTCATTCTCCTGGAGTGGACCAGCTACCACCGGCCTGAGGAGAGACACATGGAACGAGGGGTTAATGCGATAATTAATAGGCAGCTGTAACCTATAACATACCTCGTTCAATCTCCTCAGGACTTTAAATGGCCCCACAACCCGCCGGCCCAGCTTCCGGCAGGGCAGGCGAAGGGGCAGGTTTCTGGTCGAGAGCCAGACCCGATCTCCCGGTGCATAAACCGGACCCTCACTGCGGTGGCGATCGGCGCTCGCCTTTTGCCGTCTGATGGCCCGCTGCAGATGGACGTGCGCAGCGTTCCATGTCTCCTCCGAGATTAGTGGAGGAGTGTCGGAGTGAGTATCTGCCCAGGGAATATACCCCGACCACTCCTCCTGCCGGTCCTGGCAGTAGGACCTCAGACACCTACCCACATCTTGGTTTACTCTCTCCACCTGCCCATTACTCTCAGGGTGAAAAACCGAGGTAAGCCTGATCGAGACCCCCAAACGTTCCATAAACGCCCTCCACACTCTAGATGTGAACTGGGGACCCCGATCAGACACTATATCCTCAGGCACCCCGTAGTGCCGGAAGACGTGTGTAAACAGGGCCTCAGCAGTTTGTAGGGCTGTAGGAAGACCTGGCATATGGATGAGATTGCAGGCCTTAGAAAACCGATCCACAACTACCAAGATCGTGGTATTCCCCTGGGAGGGGGGAAGGTCCGTGACAAAATCCACCGACAGGTGAGACCACGGCCGTTGTGGAACGGGGAGAGGTTGTAACTTCCCCCTGGGCAGGTGTCTAGGCGCCTTACACTGGGCGCACACTGAGCAGGAAGAAACGTAAACCCTCACGTCCCTGGCTAAGGTGGGCCACCAGTACTTCCCGCTAAGACAGTGCACCGTCCGACCAATACCAGGATGACCAGAGGAGGGTGACGTGTGAGCCCAAAAAATCAGTCGGTCACGGACCTCGAGCGGTACGTACCTCCGTCCCTCTGGACACTCTGGGGGAGATGGGTCGGTACGTAACGCCCGCTCGATTTCCGTGTCGACCTCCCACACCACCGGTGCCACGAGACAAGACTCCGGTAGTATGGGAGTGGGCTCAATGGACCTCTCCTCTGTGTCATATCGTTGAGACAGGACGTCGTGATCTTAAATACAAACTGGGCAAGAAACATGGCCCACCTAGCCTGACGAGGGTTCAGTCTCTTCGCTGCCCGGATGTACTCCAGGTTACGATGGTCAGTCAGAATGAGAAAAGGGTGGTTAGCCCCCTCAAGCCAATGTCTCCACACCTTCAGGAACTGGACCACAGCTAGCAGCTCCCTGTCCCCCACGTCATAATTGCGTTCCGCCGGACTGAGCTTCTTGGAATAGAAAGCACAGGGGCAGAGTTTTGGAGGCGTGCCCGAGGGCTGAGACAGTATAGCACCAATCCCTGCCTCGGACGCATCCACCTCGACTTGGAACGCCAAAGAGGGATCCGGATGTGCCAGCACCAGAGCTGAGGTGAACAGGTCCTTCAAATGACTAAACGCCCTGTCCGCCTCAGCCGACCACTGCAAACGCACCGGGCCCCCCTTTAGCAGGGAGGTAATGGGAGCTGCTACCTGTCCAAAACCCCGGATAAACCTTCGGTAGTAATTGGCAAAACCCCAAAAACGCTGCACCTCCTTTACCATAGTTGGAGTCTGCCAATTACGCACGGCTGAAACGCGGTCAATCTCCATCTCCACCCCTGACGCAGACAACCGGTGTCCCAGGAAGGAGATGGACTCCTGGAAAAACAGACATTTCTCTGCCTTCACATACAGATCATGCTCCAACAGTCTACCCAGCACCCGACGTACCAGGGACACATGCTCAGTACGTGTAGCGGAGTATATCAGAATGTCATCAATATACACCACTACCCCCTGTCCATGCAAATCCCGGAAAATCTCGTCTACAAATGATTGGAAGACTGAAGGAGCATTCATTAGACCGTATGACATGACGAGGTACTCATAGTGACCCGAGGTGGTACTGAATGTTGTCTTCCACTCATCTCGTTACGGAATGCGCACCAGGTTGTAAGCGCTCCTGAGATCCAATTTTGTGAAGAAGCGCACCCTGTGTAATGACTCCGTCATACTAGCAATCAGAGGGAGAGGATAGCTGTATTTAATAGTGATCTGATTGAGACCACGTTAATCAATACACGGGCGTAAACCCCCATCCTTCTTCTTCACAAAAAAGAAACTTGAGGATGCAGGAGAAGTGGACGGCCGTATGTATCCCTGTCTCAAGGATTCGGTGACGTATGTCTCCATAGCAGCCGTCTCCTCCTGAGACAGAGGATACACATGGCTGCGAGGGAGCACAGCGCCAACCTGGAGGTCTATCGCACAATCCCCCTGTTGATGAGGTGGTAATTGAGTCGCCTTCTTCTTACAGAAGGCGCGTGCCAAATCGGCATACTCAGGAGGAATGTGCATTGTGGGCATTTGGTTCGGACTCTCCACCGTCGTTGCCCCTACGGAAACACCTACACACCGCCCCACACACTGATCAGACCATCCCTTGAGAGCCCTCTGTTGCCATGAAATGTTGGGGTCATGAGATATTAACCAGGGAAGTCCCAACACCACTGGAAACGCAGGAGAGTCAATTAAATACAACTGTATAGTCTCCTCATGACCCCTCTGCGTTTTCATCTTCAGTGGCGCTGTGACCTCCCTAATCAATCCCGACCCCAAAGGCCGGCTATCTAGGGCATGGATATGGAAGGGCACATCGATTGGTAATATAGGGATTCCTAACTTATATGAGAAATGGCGATCGATAAAATTCCCAGCTGCGCCTGAATCGACTAGCGCCTTATGCTGGGAGTAAGAAGAAACTTCTGGAAACACAACTTGGATACACATATGAACAACAGAGAGCTCTGGGTGAGTTGGGGCCTTACTCACCGGGAATGACTCATCCGTGCGTTGCCTGCTGCCTCGAATCCTAGAAGACCCTCCCCAGCACCGAACCGCCGTGTGTCCTCGGCGGCCACAGTTGGTGCAGGGGACAGCCTCCTTCCTGGCCTCCCTACTACCAGCACCCCCGAGCTCCAATGGCCCCAGTGCCGGACGTCCGAGGGTAGCCAACAGGGTATCCAGGCGAATCGACATGTCCACCAGCTGATCGAAGCTTAGGTTGGTGTCCCTGCAGGCCAACTCCCGACGAACGTCCTCTCTTAAGCTACACCTGTAGTGGTCGATGAGGGCCCTCTCATTCCATCCCGAATTGGCAGCCAGAGTCTGGAAGTCCAGTGCGAATTCCTGCGCGCTCCTCCTCCCCTATCTGAGGTGGAATAGACGCTCACCCGCCGCCTTCCCCTCCGGGGGATGATCGAACACTGCCCTGAAGCGGCGGGTGAACTCCGCATAGTTCACAGTAGCGGCGTCTATCCCTCCCAACTCGGCGTTGGTCCACTCCAGTGCCTTGCCGGACAGACAGGAGATGAGGGCGGACACGCTCTCGTATCCCGAGGGTGCCGGGTGAATGGTTGCCAGGTAAAGTTCCACCTGGAGCAGGAAACCCTGACACCCGGCTACGGTGCCATCATAAGCCCTCAGGAGCGAGAGCCGAATCCCACTGGACTCCGGATGTGAGACGATAGGAGTAGCCGATGGTGGTGGTATCGTTGGAGGAGGTGTGGGCAAACCTCCTCTCTCCCATCGTCCCAAAGTGTTCATCACGTTATCCATGGCGGCACCAAGATTTTGAAGCATCGCTGCCTGTTGTAGGACGCGCTCCTCGAGTGATCTGGTCGGTGCCGTCGCTCCTGCTGACTCCATGTTGTGGTGTGTGATTCTGTCACGGCTGTCGGTGAGATGCGGTTGAAGAAGTCAGGCGCAGGACACAGAACTCTCGGACACGTACTTTAATCCGATAATGACCATATGAACACAGAAATAACTCCACGCAGGGAGGAAATAACCCGCTCACTAAATGACATACGTGAAGGGAAAACAATCACACACAATGTCCTGATGAGAGACAGGGGTAATATAAGGGTAACAATCAAACATAATGACGAACAGGTGTAAACAATACAGACAAAACTAAACAAACACCGATAACATCGAACGGCAGTAGCTAGTACTCCGGGGACGACGAACGCCGAAGCCTGCCCGAGCAAGGAGGAGGAGCAGCCTCGGCAGAATCCGTGACACATTTAATCTGCTTCTTGATATGCCACCCCTGTCAGGTGGATGGATTATCTTGGCAAACGAGAAATGCTTTGTTCACAACATTTGAGAGAAATAAGCTTTTTGTGAGTATGGATAATTTCTGGGATCTTTTATTTCAGCTCCTGAAACATGGGGACCAACACTTTACATGTTGCGTTTATATTTTGGTTCATTATATAATTTTAGCGACTTTTCAAGCAATAATAAAACATCATTGTAAGTGTATTAGAACCCCCAAAAGTAATACAAATGTAAATCTAGACAATGTTGCTATCAATCAATCACATGTATTTATAAAGACCTTTTTACATTAGCAGATGTCACAAAGTGCTATACAGATACCCAGCCTAAAACCCCAAACAGCAAGCAATGCAGATGCAGAAGCACAGGGGCTAGGAAAAACTCCCTAGAAAGGCTGGAACCTAGGAAGAAATCTAGAGAGGAACCAGGCTCTGAGGGGTGGCCAGTCCACTTCTGGGTGTGCCGGATAGAGATTATACGAGTGTATGGCCATTAAGGCCAGATTGTTTTTCAAGATGACCAGCAGGGTCAAATAATAATCACAGTGGTTGTAGAGGGTGCAACAGGTCAGTACCTCAAGAGTAAATGTCAGTTGGCTTTTCATAACCAAGCATTCAGAGGTAGAAACAGGAGGAGCGGTAGAGAGAGAGATTCGAAAAAAGCAGGTCTGGGACAAGGTAGCACGTCCAGTGAACAGGTCAAGGTTCCATAGCCGCAGGTAGAATAGTTGAAACTGGAGCAGCAGCACGACCAGGTGGACTGGAGACAGCCTGGAGTCATCAGGCCAGGTAGTCCTGAGGCATGATCCTAGGGCTCAGTTCCTCCGGGAGGAGAGAAGGAGAGAACTAGAGGGAGCATACTTAAATTCACACAGGATACCGGATAAGAGAAGAATAACACCAGATATAACAGACTGACCCTAGCCCCCTGGCACATATACTATTGCAGCATGGATACTGGAGGCTGAGACAAGGGGGGGGGGGGGGGAAGAGACAAAATCTAGAAGAGACAAAAGCATGGATTAGGTTTTCTGCATCATTTTTGAACTAAACATTTCTGATTTTTGCAATGTTACAAAGATGGAAAAAAGCTGTCCTTGAAATATTCTTGATATGTTCGTCAAAAGAGAGATCAGGGTCCAGAGTAACGCCAAGGTCCTTCAGTTTTATTTGAGACGACTGTACAACCATCAAGACTAATTGTCAGATCCAACAGCAGATCTTTGTTTCTTGGGACCTAGAACTAGCATCTCTGTTTTGTCCGAGTTTAAAAGTAAAACATTTACCGCCATTCACTTCCTTATGTCTGAAACACAGGCTTCCAGGGTAGGCAATTTTGGGCCTTCACCATGTTTCATCGAAATGTACAGCTTTGTGTCGTCCGCATAGCAGTGAAAGTTAGCATTGTGTTTCAGAATTACATCACCAAGAGGTAGAATATATAGTGAAAACAATAGTGGTCCTAAAATGGAACCTTGAGGAACACCAAAACTTACAATTGATTTGTCAGAGGACAAACCATCCACAGAGACAAACTGATATCTTTCTGACAGATAAGATCTAAACCAGGCAAGAACTTGTCTGTGTAGACCAATTAGGGTTTCCAATCACTCCAAAAGAATGTGGTGATTGATGGTTTCAAAAGCAGTACTTAGGTCTAGGAGCATGAGGACAGATGCAGAGCCTTGGTCTGACGCCATTAAAAGGTCATTTACCACCATCACGAGTGCAGGCTCAGTGCTATGATGGGGTCTAAAACCAGACTGAAGTGTTTCTTATACATTGAGTGAGTTGCTGCACAACAGCTTTTTCTGAAATGTTTGAGAGGAATATGAGAAATTCGATATAGGCCAATAGTTTTTTACATTTTCCGGGTCAAGGTTTGGCTTTTTCAGGAGAGGCTTTATTACTGCCACTTTTAGTGAGTTTGGTACACATCCAGAGGATAGGGAGCCGTTTATTATGTTCAACATAGGAGGGCCAAGCACAGGAAGTAGCTCTTTCAGTAGTTTAGTTGGAATAGGGTCCAGTATGCAGCTTGAAGGTTTAGAGGCATTACTGTTTTTATGAACGTGTCAAGAGATACAGGATTTTAAAAAAATGTCTCCATTGATCCTAGGTCCTGGCAGTTCTGTGCAGACTCAGGACAACTGAGCTTTGGAGAAATATGCAGATTCAAAGAGGAGTCCGTAATTTGTTTTCTAATGATCATGATCTTCTAAAGTTCATGAATTCATCACTGCTGAAGTGAAAGCCTTGCTCTCTTGGGGAATGCTGCTTTTAGGTTCGCTTTGCGACAAAAATGAATGTTGGATTGTTCTTATACTCCTCAATTCGGTTGGAAAAATAGGATGATTGAGCAGCAGTGACGGCTCCTCGATATTGCATGGAACTGTCTTTCCAAGCTAGTCGGAAGACTTCCAGTTTGGTGGGCGCCATTTCCGTTCCAATTTTCTGGAACCTTGCTTCAGGGCTCTGGTATTTTCTGTATACCAGGGAGCTAATTTCTTGTGACAAATGTTTTTTAGTTTTTAGTGGTGCGACTGCATCTAGGGTATTATGCAAGGTTAAATTTAGATCCTCAGTTAGGTGATTAACCGATTTTTGTACTTCGACGTCCTTGGGTAGGTGGAAGGAGTCTGGAAGGGCATCTAGGAATCTTTGGGTTGTCCGAGAATTTATAGCATGGCTTTTAATGATCCTTGGTTGGGGTCTGAGCAGATTATATGCTGCGATTGCAAATGTATTAAAATGGTGGTCCGATAGACCAGGATTATGAGGAAAAATATTTAGATCCACAATATTTATTCCATTGGGCAAAACTAGATCCAGGGTATGACTGTGGCAATGAGTAGGTCCGGAGACATGTTGGACAAAACCCACTGAGTCGATGATGGCTCTGAAAGCCTTTTGGAGTGGGTCTGTGGACTTTTCCATGTGAATATTGAAGTCATCAAAAATTATAATATTATCTGCCATGACTACAAGGTCCGATAGGAATTCAGGGAACTCAGTGAGGAACGCTGTATATGGCCCAGGAGGCCTGTAAACAGTAGCTATAAAAAGTGATTGAGTAGGCTGCATAGGTTTCATGACTAGAAGCTGAAAGGACAAAAACACAGTCATTTTCTTTTTTGTAAATTTAAATTTGCTGTCGTAAATGTTAGCAACATTTTTGTGGGATGTGCTGGGTTTTTAACCAGCGATTGAGTTGTGAGACTCTGCTGTAGAGCTCATCACTCCCCCTAACTGGGAGGGGGCCAGAGACAATTACTGCTGTAGAGCTCATCACTCCCCCTAACTGGGAGGGGGCCAGAGACAATTACTGCTGTAGAGCTCATCACTCCCCCTAACTGGGAGGGGGCCAGAGACAATTACTGCTGTAGAGCTCATCACTCCCCCTAACTGGGAGGGGGCCAGAGACAATTACTGCTGTAGAGCTCATCACTCCCCCTAACTGGGAGGGGGCCAGAGACAATTACTCGATGCCAACACATCTTTCTAGCTGATTTACACGCTGAAGCTATGTTGCGCTTGGTGACCTCTGACTGTTTCATCCTAACATTGTTGGTGCCGACGTGGATAACAATATCCCTATACTCTCTACACTCACCAGTTTTAGCCTTAGCCAGCCAACTCTTCAGATTCGCCTTTACGTCGGTAGCCCTGCCCCCTGGTAGACAGTGTATGATTGCTGGATTATTATTTTTAAGTCTACTATTGCGGGTAATGGAGTCGCCAATGACTAGGGTTTTCAATTTGTCAGAGCTAATGGTGGGAGGCTTCGGTGGCTCAGACCCCGTAACGGGTGGAGGAGTGACCTGAGAAGGCTCGGCCTCTGACACCGACTTGTTGCTTCATGGTAAGAACCGGTTGAAAGTTTCTGTCGGCTGCGGGGACTGTGGGGGGATTTATACTACTATCTGTACTTACTGGTGGCACAGACACTGTTTCATCCTTTCCTACACTTACATTGCCCTTGCCTAACGATTGCATCTGAAGCTGGGCTTGCAACACGGCTATCCTCACCATAAGGCGATAGTTCTCCTGTATATTATGAGCACAGCGACTGCAATTAGATGGCTTAGTGTTAATGTTACTACTTAGCTTTTTCGGTTGGTGGAGGTCCTGTAGAACCATGTCTAGATAAAAAGTTGAATGAAAAAAGTACAGCGAGGAAAAAACGAAGATGTTGGTAAATGTGTTAAATGCAGATTTTGATTAAACGGTTATTAAACCGAAAAGTTTGGCAGGTAGCAACAAACAGCAACATGGAGACAACACAGCTTTCTGACTGCAGCCAAAAGTCGGGCGCACTGTCGGTCTTTTGACTGATACTGCTTTTCAAAGTGGTCTGGTCAGTCTACTCAAATATTTGTACTATACATGTTTCTCTCTACAAGCAATACTTTGATAATTTGTAATTTCTAGTAATGATACATCCATTTATGAATATACTGTATATGACAGGTTTTTGAAAAAATATACTGCCACTGTTTTCACCACCAAAGAATAGCAGTGTGATTTTACAAATATTTTAATCTTTGCAGGCTGTCAGGCTGTCTAGTCACAGAGGAAGGCTGTGCTTCTCTGGTCTCAGCTCTGAAGTCAAACCCCTCACACCTGAGAGAGCTGGACCTGAGTAACAATCAAATCAAATCAAATCAAATCAAATCAAATTTTATTGGTCACATGCGCCGAATACAACAAGTGCAGACATTACAGTGAAATGCTTACTTACAGCCCTTAACCAACAGTGCGTTTATTTTAAACAAAAAAAGTAAGAATAAAACAACAACAAAAAAAGTGTTGAGAAAAACAAAGAGCAGAAGTAAAATAAAGTGACAGTAGGGAGGCTATATATACAGGGGGGTACCGGTGCAGAGTCAATGTGCGGGGGCACCGGCTAGTTGAGGTAGTTGAGGTAATATGTACATGTGGGTAGAGTTAAAGTGACTATGCATAAATACTTAACAGAGTAGCAGCAGCGTAAAAAGGATGGGGTTGGGGGGCAGTGCAAATAGTCCGGGTAGCCATGATTAGCTGTTCAGGAGTCTTATGGCTTGTGGGTAGAAGCTGTTGAGAAGTCTTTTGGACCTAGACTTGGCACTCCGGTACCGCTTGCCGTGCGGTAGCAGAGAGAACAGTCTATGACTAGGGTGGCTGGAGTCTTTGACAATTTTGAGGGCCTTCCTCTGACACCGCCTGGTATAGAGGTCTTGGATGGCAGGGAGCTTTGCCCCAGTGATGTACTGGGCCGTACGCACTACCCTCTGTAGTGCCTTGCGGTCAGAGGCCAAGCAGTTGCCATACTAGGCGGTGATGCAACCAGTCAGGATGCTCTCGATGGTGCAGCTGTAGAATTTTTTGAGGATCTGAGGACCCATGCCAAATCTTTTTAGTCTCCTGAGGGGGAATAGGCTTTGTCGTGCCCTCTTCACGACTGTCTTGGTGTGCTTGGACCATGATAGTTCGTTGGTGATGTGGACACCAAGGAACTTGAAGCTCTCAACCTGTTCCACTACAGCCCCGTCGATGAGAATGGGGGCGTGCTCAGTCCTCTTTTTTTTCCTGTAGTTCACAATCATCTCCTTTGTCTTGGTCACGTTGAGGGAGAGGTTGTTGTAGCTTCACTCCTGAAGGATTCAGGAGTGAAGCTACTCTCTGCTGGACTGGAGAATCCCCAATGTAAACTGGAGACTCTGAGGTCAGTATTCCTGTAGTTGGTCAACAAGTGAAACTTTTGTTAATGACCAAATACTTATTTTCCACCATAATTTGCAAATAAATTCATTAAAAATCCTACAATGTGATTTTCTGGATTTTCTTTTCTCAGTTTGTCTGTCATAGTTGACGTGTACCTATGATGAAAATTACAGGCCTCTCTCATCTTTTTAAGTGGGAGAACTTGCACAATTGGTGGCTGACTAAATACTTTCTTCCCCCCTCTGTATATTGAGTGTACATGACAGACTGTCCAGGTGAATCCAGGTGAAAGCTGTGATCCCTTATTGATGTCACTTCTTAAATCCACTTCAATCAGTGTAGATGAAGGGGAGGAGACGGGTTAAAGAAGGACGTTTAAGCCTTGAGACAATTGAGACATGGATTGTGTATGTGTGCCATTCAGAGGGTGAATGGACAAGACTCAATTTTTAAGTGCCTTTGAACGGGCTATGGTAGTAGGTGGATGGTGCACCAGGTTTGTGTCAAGAACTGCAACGATACTGGGTTTTTCATGCTCAACAGTTTCCAGTGTGTATCAAGAATGGTCCACCACCCAATGGACATCCAGCCAACTTGACACAACTGTGGAAAGCATTGGAGTCAACATGGGCCAGCATCCCTGTGGACCGCTTTCGACATCTTGTAGAATCCATGCCCAATGAATTGGGAGAGGGGGTGCAACTCAATGTTAGGAGGGTGTTCTTAATGCTAGTTACACTCAGTGTATATGGCAGGTTTCAGGACACTGATATATCTGAAAATGTTGAAAAAATATACTGCCACTATTTTCACCACCAAAGAATAGCAGTGTGATTTTAATATGATTTGACTCTTTACAGGCTGTCAGGCTGTCTAGTCATAGAGGAAGGCTGTGCTTCTCTGGTCTCAGCTCTGAAGTCAAACCCCTCACACCTGAGAGAGCTGGATCTGAGTAACAATGACCTGAAGGATTCAGGAGTGAAGCTGCTCTCTGCTGGACTGGGGAATCCCCACTGTAAACTGGAGACTCTGAGGTCAGTATTTTTTATTATATTAAGGATCCCCATTAGTTCCTGCCAAGGCAGCAGCTACTCTTCCTGGGGTCCAGCAACATTAAGGCAATTATTAGCAATTTAAAATATTACATGACATTACATTTCATAACACATTAAGTGTGTTCCCTCAGGCCACTACTCCACTATCACATATTTACAATACAACATCCATGTGTACGTGTGTGTAGAGTTAGTGTCTATATGTATGTGTGTATGTGCCTGTGTGTGTGTCTCTTCACAGTCCCCGCTGTTCCACAAGGTGTATTTTATTTTATTTTTTAAATCTGATTCTACTGCTTGCATCAGTTACCTGATGTGGAATAGAGTTCCATGTAGTCATGGCTCTATGTAGTACTGTGCGCCTCCCATAGTCTGTTCTGGACTTGGGGACTGTGAAGTGACCTCTAGTGGCATGTCTTGTGTGCCAAACAGACACCTCGGTTCATTCAGCATGTCAACACTTCTTACAAAAACAAGTAGTGATGAAGTCAATCTTCCTCCACTTTGAGCCATAAGAGATTGACAAGCATATCATTAATGTTATCTACCGTGTACATTTAAGGGCCAGCACTGCTGCCCTGTTATTAGCTAATTGTATTTTTCCCAGGTCGCTCTTTGTGGAACCTGTGGCATTCCTGTAGTTGGTCAACAAGTGATAACTGTTCACCAGATCCACCTGTTTACCAGGCACACATAGTCCACACCATATGTCACGGCTATTCAACTATATTCTTACGGGGGCAAGATGTATAAAGGTTGATTGCAGGGGGGCCATTTTTTCCCCACTTGATTATTCTTCGGAAGAACTGTATAAAAAGCAACACATTACCACAAATAAATAAAGAACTCATCTTAAAAAGTATTGTTGCTAAAAGTAATGAGCATAGAAGTGGAGGGTGCTCAACCAACGGGAGTCGTGGTGCGACCAAGAAATTACATCATTATTGAAAAGGCGTTCTTATAGAACGCCAGGAACACTGGGGAGTTCTTATAGAACGCCAGGAACACTGGGGAGTTCTTATAGAACGCCAGGAACACTGGGGAGTTCTTATAGAATGCCAGGAACACTGGGGAGTTCTCACAGAACGCCAGGAACACTGGGGAGTTCTCACAGAACGCCAGGAACACTGGGGAGTTCTCACAGAACGCCAGGAACACTGGGGAGTTCTTATAGAACGCCAGGAACACTGGGGAGTTCTTATAGAATGCCAGGAACACTGGGGAGTTCTTATAGAACACCAGGAACACTGGGGAGTTCTTATAGAATGCCAGGAACACTGGGGAGTTCTTATAGAACGCCAGGAACACTGGGGAGTTCTTATAGAACGCCAGGAACACTGGGGAGTTCTTATAGAACGCCAGGAACACTGGGGAGTTCTTATAGAACGCCAGGAACACTGGGGAGTTCTCACAGAACGCCAGGAACACTGGGGAGTTCTCACAGAACACCAGGAACACTGGGGAGTTCTTATAGAACGCCAGGAACACTGGGGAGTTCTTATAGAATGCCAGGAACACTGGGGAGTTCTTATAGAACGCCAGGAACACTGGGGAGTTCTTATAGAACGCCAGGAACACTGGGGAGTTCTCACAGAATGCCAGGAACACTGGGGAGTTGTTATAGAACGCCAGGAACACTGGGGAGTTCTTATAGAACGGCAGGAACACTGGGGAGTTCTTATAGAACGCCAGGAACACTGGGGTGTTCTTATAGAACGCCAGGAACACTGGGGAGTTCTTATAGAACGCCAGGAACACTGGGGAGTTCTTATAGAATGCCAGGAACACTGGGGAGTTCTCACAGAACGCCAGGAACACTGGGGAGTTCTCACAGAATGCCAGGAACACTGGGGAGTTCTCACAGAACGCCAGGAACACTGGGGAGTTCTTATAGAACGCCAGGAACACTGGGGAGTTCTTATAGAATGCCAGGAACACTGGGGAGTTCTTATAGAACGCCAGGAACACTGGGGAGTTCTTATAGAACGCCAGGAACACTGGGGAGTTCTTATAGAACGCCAGGAACACTGGGGAGTTCTTATAGAACGCCAGGAACACTGGGGAGTTCTTATAGAATGCCAGGAACACTGGGGAGTTCTCACAGAACGCCAGGAACACTGGGGAGTTCTCACAGAACCTCAGGAACACTGGGGAGTTCTCACAGAACGCCAGGAACACTGGGGAGTTCTTATAGAATGCCAGGAACACTGGGGAGTTCTTATAGAACGCCAGGAACACTGGGGAGTTCTTATAGAACACCAGGAACACTGGGGAGTTCTTATAGAACGCCAGGAACACTGGGGAGTTCTTATAGAACGCCAGGAACACTGGGGAGTTCTTATAGAACGCCAGAAAAAAAAGCCTCAGTGTACATGTTGCTTATGAGTGCATTTCACACTACTTTTGGATTATAATTTGATTTCATAGGTCATATGAATGTTCTGCTTAATATAATGTTTGTGTCATCATTGCAAATCAACTGCATTACACAAAATACACACTTTAATTTCAATCAGTAAAATGGCTCTTTGGCTAGCTTTTGCTACAGCCTTTGTCAATGAATGTTAGCATTCTAGCTAACAACTACTGCATCCAAAATAGATCAAAACCAAATATAATCTTACCGACTGTTAAAGAAATAATCAAAACATAATTCTAAGTGGAGAACCCCAAAAAGTTATTTTGTTAGAATTAATAAAAATGTAAATCTTTGTTGAATGGGCGCAGATGGAGATGGCTTTTTTACTGCAGCCAGAAGTCGGGCGCATCCTGACGTCAGTGTGTCGTGTACTGAAAAGGGGTCTATGATCCAGCATTTTGGATTTAAGATAAAATGTTTCATATTAGGTGACAGTACAGATTTTCACCTTTTATTTGAGGGTACTCATAATGTTTAGAAATGAAAGCATTTTATGTATTTAGTTCTCCCATTTGAAGAAATCATAATT
Source organism: Coregonus lavaretus (assembly GCF_964263955.1). Classification (NCBI taxonomy): domain Eukaryota; kingdom Metazoa; phylum Chordata; class Actinopteri; order Salmoniformes; family Salmonidae; genus Coregonus; species Coregonus lavaretus. The sequence continues at coordinate 360,698 of NW_028156283.1, forward strand.
ATTTTCACAAATTCACTTACAGTGGGGAATAAAAGTATTTTGTCAGCCACCAATTGTGCAAGTTCTCCCACTTAAAATGATGAGAGAGGCCTGTAATTTTCATCATAAGTACACGTCAACTATGACAGACAAAATGAGAAAAAGAAATCCAGTAAATCACATTGTAGGATTTTTTATGAATTTATTTGCAAATTATGGTGGAAAATAAGTATTTGGTCAATAACAAAAGTTTCTCAATACTTTGTTATATACCCATTGTTGGCAATGACACAGGTCAAACGTTTTCTGTAAGTCTTCACAAGGTTTTCACACACTGTTGCTGGTATTTTGGCCCATTCCTCCATGCAGATCTCCTTTAGAGCAGTGATATTTTGGGGCTGTCGCTGGGCAACACGGACTTTCAACTCCCTCCAAAGATTTTCTATGGCTAGGCCACTCCAGGACCTTGAAATGCTTCTTACGAAGCCACTCCTTCGTTGCCCGGGCGGTGTGTTTGGGATCATTGTCATGCTGAAAGACCCAGCCACGTTTAATCTTCAATGCCCTTGCTGATGGTTTTCACTGAAAATCTCACGATACATGGCCCCATTCATTCTTTCCTTTACACGGATCAGTCGTCCTGGTCCCTTTGCAGAAAAACAGCCCCAAAGCATGATGTTTCCACCCCCATGCTTCACAGTAGGTATGGTGTTCTTTGGATGCAACTCAGCATTCTTTGTCCTCAAAACACGACGAGTTGAGTTTTTACCAAAAAGTTCTATTTTGGTTTCATCTGACCATATGACATTCTCCCAATCCTCTTCTGGATCATCCAAATGCACTCTAGCAAACTTCAGACGGGCCTGGACATGTACTGGCTTAAGCAGGGGGACACGTCTGGCACTGCAGGATTTGAGTCCCTGGCGGCGTAGTGTGTTACTGATGGTAGGCTTTGTTACTTTGGTCCCAGCTCTCTGCAGGTCATTCACTAGGTCCCCCCCCCCCCGTGTGGTTCTGGGATTTTTGCTCACCGTTCTTGTGATCATTTTGACCCCACGGGGTGAGATCTTGCGTGGAGCCCCAGATCGAGGGAGATTATCAGTGATCTTTTATGTCTTCCATTTCCTAATAATTGCTCCCACAGTAGATTTCTTCAAACCAAGCTGCTTACCTATTGCAGATTCAGTCTTCCCAGCCTGGTGCAGGTCTACAATTTTGTTTCTGGTGTCCTTTGACAGCTCTTTGGTCTTGGTCATAGTGGAGTTTGGAGTGTGACTGTTTGAGGTTGTGGACAGGTGTCTTTTACACTGATAACAAGTTCAAACAGGTGCCATTAATACAGGTAACGAGTGGAGGACAGAGGAGCCTCTTAAAGTTACAGGTCTGTGAGAGCCAGAAATCTTGCTTGTTTGTAGGTGACCAAATACTTATTTTCCATCATAATTTGCAAATAAATTCATTAAAAATCCTACAATTTGATTTTCTGGATTTTCTTTTCTCAATTTGTCTGTCATAGTTGACGTGTACCTATGTTGAAAATTATAGGCCTCTCTCATCTTTTTAAGTGGGAGAAATTGCACAATTGGTGGCTGACTAAATACTTTTTTCCCCCACTGTATATTGTATTGAAGTAGTCAGAAGTTTAGTATTTGGTCCCATATTCCTTACCTGCAGTGATTACATCAAGCCTGTGATTCTACAAACTGGTTTAATGCATTTGCAGTTTGTCTTGGTTGTGTTTTAGATGATGTTTTTCCCAATAGAAACTGAATGGTGAATAATGTCCTGTCATTTTGGAGTCACTTCACTTGTATTGTCAGTAAGAATAGAATATGTTTCAGAACACTTCTACATTCATGTGGATGCTACTATGATAATGAATAATTATCATAACTGATATATTCTAAAATGTTGAAAAAATATACTGCCGCTATTTTCACCACCAAAGAATATCAGTGTGATTTTAATATGATTTGACTCTTTGTCAGGCTGTCAGGCTGTCTAGTCACAGAGGAAGGCTGTGCTTCTCTGGTCTCAGCTCTGAAGTCAAACCCCTCACACCTGAGAGAGCTGGATCTGAGTAACAATGACCTGAAGGATTCAGGAGTGAAGCTGCTCTCTGCTGGACTGGGGAATCCCCACTGTAAACTGGAGACTCTGAGGTCAGTATTCCTGTAGTTGGTCAACAAGTGAGAACTGTTCACCAGATCTACATGTGTTTACCAGGCACACATAGTCCACACCATATGTGTTTGGACAGTGAAGCTTACAGTTTTAAATTTGGCGCTATGCTCCAACATTTTGAATTTGAGATAAAATGTTTCATATTAGGTGACAGTATATAATGTCACCTTTTATTTGAGATTATTGTCATACATATCTGTGTTACTGTTTAGAAATGAAAGCACTTTATGTGTCTAGTTCTCCCTTTTGAAAAAGTCCGAAGTTTTGTATTTGGTCCCATATTCCTTACCTGCAGTGATTACATCAGTCGTGTGATTCTACAAACTTGTTGAATGCATTTGCAGTTTGTCTTGGTTGTGTTTTAGATGATGTTTTTCCCAATAGAAACTGAATGGTGAATAATGTCCTGTCATTTTGGAGTCACTTCACTTGAATTGTCAGTAAGAATAGAAGATGTTTCTGAACACTTCTACATTCAAATGGATGCTACCATGATTAAGAATAATTACATTTACGTCATTTAGCAGACGCTCTCATCCAGAGCGATTTACAGTTGTGAGTGCATACATAATTTTTTTATTTTTCATACTGGCCCCCTGTGGGAATCGAACCCACAACCCTGGCATTGCAAATGCCATGCTTTACCAACTGAGCTACATCCCTGCCGGCCATTCCCTCCCCTACCCTGGACCAATTGTGCACCGCCCCATGGGTCTCCCGTTCGCGGCCGGCTACGACAGAGCCTGGATTCGAACCAGGATCTCTACTGGCACAGCTAGCACTGCGATGCAGTGCCTTAGACCACTGCGCCTCTCGGGAGATAATCATTAATGAATCGTGAATTATGATGTAACTTTTTTACTCATTATTATTAATGTAAATTAATTGTGAATGATGATGAATGAGAAAGTTACAGAGGAACAAGGATCATACCCCCTCTGTTATTGGTAATGGTGAGAGGTTAGCATGTTTTGTTGTTGTCTCTGTAACTTTCTCACTCATTATTATTCATGATTCATTCATGATTTTTCTTAATCATGGCATCATCAGGATTAATTTAGTAGTGTTTAGAAACGTGTCTACTCACTTAGAAATAAAATTATTCCAGTCATCATCCACCATTCAGTTACATTTTGGCAAAACAGAACCCAATGCAACCAACGAGTCACAAGCTTGATGTAGTCATTGCTTGCAAGGAATATGGGACCAAATACTAAACTTCTGACTACTTTAATACACTATAAGTGAATTTGTCAGAATACTTATGACTTCTTCAAATGGGTGACTAGTTACATAAAGTGCTTTCATTTCTAAATGGTGAAAGAGATATGTATGAAAATACCTTCAAATCAAAGGTGACATTAAATACTGTCACCTCATATTAAATGTTTTATCTCATATCCAAAATGCTGGAGTATAGAGCCACATTAAAAATGTTAGCTTCACTGTCAAAATAGATATGGTGTGGACTATATACTCAATACAATCTAAATCTGATACCTCACTGTCTGTCTTTTGACTGATACTGCTTTTTAAACTGCTCTGGTCAGTCTACTCAAATATTTGTACTATACATTGTTCTATCTATAAGCAATACTTTGATAATTTGTCATTTCTAATAATGATAAATCAATTTATGAATAGATATGGCAGGTTTCAGGACGCTGATATATCTGAACATTTTGAAAAAATATACTGCCACTATTTTCACCACCAAAGAATAGCAGTGTGATTTTAATATGATTTTACTCTTTGCAGGCTGTCAGGCTGTCTAGTCAAAGAGGAAGGCTGTGCTTCTCTGGTCTCAGCTCTGAAATCAAACCCCTCACACCTGAGAGAGCTGGATCTGAGCTACAATCACCCAGGAGACTCAGGAGTCAGACTGCTCTCTGCTGGACTGGAGGATCCAAACTGCAGACTGGAGAAACTCAAGTATGTAGAGGGTTTATGTCAATGTTCATATCAGACATGTTGGAGTTATCAGGCTAGTTAAGACAAACATTCTTACCACCACTTGGACAAAGTTATATGCTGACCGTGTGTGTGTGTGTGTGTGTGTGTATGTGTGTGAGTTAAGGTGTATCCCTCAATGACTGTCTGTTCTTCTGCTTACCGCTACAGTGTGGAACATGGTGGAGAGAACACAATGAAACCTGGACTTAGAAAATGTGAGTGTTGACTGCTGTGAAGAATATAACTAAGAATAAGTCTTAATTCAAGTGAAGTCAAAGTCAAAGACCACCATCATTACTTACTTGGTCATATTAAATATAAGCTGTAGTTCTACAGAAAATGTTGCTTTGACAATGTGTGTGTATGTGTATGTGTGTGGCGTGTTCGTGTTACATTAGAAATGTGTGTTTGTGTTCATGCACGTCAACAGATAGGGGTCTGCCTGTTCCAGAACACCTGCCCCTTTACCCTCCTACTAACCAAGTACCCTGTTGGGTTGTGACATCTCTTCTCCAGGTTAACTGTCAATAATAATAATAAGTCACTGTTTGTTAAGGTAGTTATAGACAGTGCAGCAACACAAGGCCATGTCTCACACTTATTTGTATTCATTAAAAGTTGGCTATTTATTGTCTTTCAATCTGAGAATGTAGACAGAAGGGCTAAAACGGGCATGATTGATCTGAGGGGAAATCATTGATACATTCAGAAAGTTTATTTGCAACAAGTAAGAGATGTTATGTTATGTAAAGTAGGCTAGGTTATAATATAAACTCAGCAAAAAAAGAAACGTCCCTTTTTCAGGACCCTGTCTTTCAAAGATAATTAGGAAAAATCCAAATAACTTCACAGATCTTCATTGTAAAGGGTTTAAACACTGTTTCCCATGCTTGTCCAATGAACCATAAACAATGAATGAATATGCACCTGTGGAACGGTCGTTAAGACACTAACAGCTTACAGACGGTAGGCAATTAAGGTCAGAGTTATGAAAACTTAGGACACTAAAGAGGCCTTTCTCTCTCTGAAAAACACCAAAAGAAAGATGCCCAGGGTCCCTTCTTATCTGCGTGAACGTGCCTTAGGCATGCTGCAAGGAGGCATGAGGACTGCAGATGTGGCCAGGGCAATAAATTGCAATGTCCGTACTGTGAGACGCCTAAGACAGCGCTACAGGGAGACAGACAGCTGATCGTCCTCACAGTGGCAGACCACGTGTAACAACAACTGCACAGGATCGGTACATCCGAACATAACACCTGCGGGACAGGTACAGGATGGCAACAACAACTGCCCGAGTTACACCAGGAACGCACAATCCCTCCATCAGTGCTCAGACTGTCCGCAAAAGGCTGAGAGAGGCTGGACTGAGGGCTGTTAGTCACATGTATGTGGAACTTGTTCAGTTTATGTCTCAGTTGTTGAATCTTGTTATGTTCATACAAATATTTACACACATTAAGTTTGCTGAAAATAAACGCAGTTGACAGTGAGAGGACGTTTCTTTTTTTGCTGAGTATATAATAGCGGTTTGTTAGTGATATGCAGATGGAGGTCTATACCTCAGCTATAGCCTACATATCCTAGATGACCAGCCTAAACCTGTTCAGATCAGTTCCCATAACGTTACAGGCCTACCAGTAGCAGATCAGAGCATGTAGCCTAGGCATGATATACTTCACATTTCCAACAGAGACCATCAGGTTGGTCAGCATGATAAGTGATCATATATCAAACCTACTCTGACTATTGAATGTCTGTAAACGACCTAACGTTCTAATATAATAGTTCTATGTAGCCTAGACTTACCAGAGTCTTTCCGTCTTTCCTTCAAATCAACACATTTACCCTAATTTTAATGTTGCACAGAAATGACGTTTTCTTTTTTTGCTGAGTTTATATATACAGTACAGAGAGCTCCAGAAGTATTGGGACAGTGACACATTTTTTGTTGTTTTGGCTCTGTACTCCCGCACTTGAAATTATACACTGACTATGAGGTTAATGTGCAGACTGTCAGCTTTAATTTGAGGATATTTTCATCCATATCGGGTGAACCGTTTAATAATTACCGCTCTTTTTGTACATAGTTCCCCTATTTTAGAGGAAAAAAAGTATTGGGACTAATTCACTTATGTGTATTAAAGTAGTCAAAAGTTTAGTATTTGGTCCCATATTCATTGCACGTAATGACTACATCAAGCTTGTGACTCTACAAACTTGTTGGATGCATTTGCTGTTTTGTTTTGGTTGTGTTTCAGATTATTTTGTGCCCAAAAGAAATGAATGGTAAATAATATATTGTGCCATTTTGGAATCACTTTTATTGTAAATAAGAATATAGATAGATATAGAAGATGTTTCTGAACACTTCTACATTAATGTGGATGCTACCATGGTTACGGATAAACCTCAATGAGTGAGAAAGTTACAGATACACAGATATCATACATTGTAATGGTGAGAGAGCATGTCTTGGGGGTATGAACATTCTCACTCATCATTATTCATATTTTTTGTATACAGTTTTTATATCGTTGTTGTTCTGAATACACTGCCCCCAAGTCGTCATGACGTCGTCAAATTCTCCACACCCCCACCCCTACCCCGTCCAGTCTGTCCTGCACAGTGGTCGCGTTCGCCCGGTTGAGACTTTTTCCCAGTCTGCCTTATTTTTTAATTTTGAGCACCTGCTGTGTCTGTGTGTGTGTGTGTGTGTGGGTGTGTGTGTGTGTGTGTGTGTGTGTGTGTGTGTGTGTGTGTAATTAATGGGAATAAGTGTGTTTTGTATTACCATACAGTATAACACATGATCATTGAACAAGTCTCAAGTTACCTTAACTTCTCCTTTTGATACCTAGAAACATCTACAGTGAGGGAAAAAAGTATTTGATCCCCTGCTGATTTTGTACGTTTGCCCACTGACAAAGAAATGATCAGTCTATAATGTTAATGGTAGGTTTATTTGAACAGTGAGAGACAGAATAACAACAAAAAAATCCAGAAAAACGTATGTCAAAAATGTTATGAATTGATTTGGATTTTACTGAGGGAAATAAGTATTTGACCCCCTCTCAATCAGAAAGATTTCTGGCTCCCAGGTGTCTTTTATACAGGTAACGAGCTGAGATTAGGAGCACACTCTTAAAGGGAGTGCTCCTAATCTCAGCTTGTTACCTATATAAAAGACACCTGTCCACAGAAGCAATCAATCAATCAGATTCCAAACTCTCCACCATGGCCAAGACCAAAGAACTCTCCAAGGATGTCAGGGACAAGATTGTAGACCTACACAAGGCTGGAATGGGCTACAAGACCATCGCCAAGCAGCTTGGTGAGAAGGTGACAACAGTTGGTGTGATTATTCGCAAATGGAAGAAACACAAAATAACTGTCAATCTCCCTCTGCCCGGGGCTCCATGCAAGATCTCACCTCGTGGAGTTGCAATGATCATGAGAATGGTGAGGAATCAGCCCAGAACTACACGGGAGGATCTTGTCAATGATCTCAAGGCAGCTGGGACCATAGTCACCAAGAAAACAATTGGTAACACATTACGCCGTGAAGGACTGAAATCCTGCAGTGCCCACAAGGTCCCCCTGCTCAAGAAAGCACATATACAGGGCCATCTGAAGTTTGCCAATGAACATCTGAATGATTCAGAGGAGAACTGGGTGAAAGTGTTGTGGTCAGATGAGACCAAAATCGAGCTGTTTGGCATCAACTCAAATCACTGTGTTGGGAGGAGGAGGAATGCTGCCTATGACCCCAAGAACACCATCCCCACCGTCAAACATGGAGGTGGAAACATTATGCTTTGGGGGTGTTTTTCTGCTAAGGGGACAGGACAACTTCACCGCATCAAAGGGACGATGGACAGGGCCATGTACCGTCAAATCTTGGGTGAGAACCTCCTTCCCTCAGCCAGGGCATTGAAAATGGGTCGTGGATGGGTATTCCAGCATGACAATGACCCAAAACACGGCCAAGGCAACAAAGGAGCGGCTCAAGAAGAAGCACATTAAGGTCCTGGAGTGGCCTAGCCAGTCTCCAGACCTTAATCCCATAGAAAATCTGTGGAGGAAGCTGGAGGTTCGAGTTGCCAAACATCAGGCTCGAAACCTTAATGACTTGGAGAAGATCTGTAAAGAGGAGTGGGACAAAATCCCTCCTGAGATGTGTGCAAACCTGGTGGCCAACTACAAGAAACGTCTGACCTCTGTGATTGCCAACAAGGGTTTTGCCACCAATTACTAAGTAATGTTTTGCAGAGGGGTCAAATACTTATTTCCCTCATTAAAATGCAAATCAATTTATAAAATTTTTGAAATGCGTTTTTCTGGATTTTGTTGTTGTTATTCTGTCTCTCACTGTTCAAATAAACCTACCATTAAAATTATAGACTGATCGTGTCTTTGTCAGTGGGCAAACGTACAAAATCAGCAGGGAATCAAATACTTTTTTTCCCTCACTGTACATTAAATGAATTAGTGAAAAGTATTAACATTCTAATGTGAATGATGATGATTTCTAATATTGTGTCTGGTTTCATCCATCAGATGTCTGTGATCTCACACTGGACCCAAACACAGTAAACAGACTCCTCTCTCTGTCTGAGGAGAACAGAAAGGTGACATGGAGGAGGAGAGAGGAGCAGCCGTATCCTGATCACCAAGAGAGATTTGAGATCTGTGAACAGGTGCTGTGTAGAGAGGGTCTGACTGGGCGCTGTTACTGGGAGGTAGAGTGGAGTGGGGAATGGGCTTATATTGGAGTGACATATAAAGGAATCAGCAGGAGAGGAAGGGGTAAGGACTGTGTTATTGGATCCAATGACAAGTCCTGGAGTCTGATCTGCTCTGACAACAGTTACAGAGCCTGTCACAATAATAAATTCACTACCATAGACGTACCCTCCTCCAGCTCCCACAGAGTAGGAGTGTATCTGGACTGGCCAGCCGGCACTCTGTCCTTCTACAGAGTCTCCTCTGACACACTGACCCACCTGTACACATTCCACTCCACATTCACTGAGTCCCTCTATCCAGGGTTTTGGGTTCATGATGACTCCTCAGTGTCCCTGTAAATAATAACCATGGTAACACTGACACACACACACACACACACACACACACACACACACACACACACACACACACACACACACACACACACACACAAACTGGACACACACTGGACACACACTGGACACACACACACTGGACACACACACACACTGCACAAACACACACACACTGGACACACACACACACTCACACTGGACACACGCACACACTGGACACACACACACACACACACACACACCGGACACACTCATACACCGGACACAAACACACACTGGACACACACACACACACACACAGGACACCCACACTGGGCACACACACACACACACACTGGACACACACACGAACACACACTGGACACACACACTGGACACACACACATGCTGGACACACAAACACTGACACATACTGGACACACACACACTGGACACACACACACTCACACTGGACACACACACACACACACACACTGGACACACACACAAAGGAGACACACACACTGAACACACAGACACTGGACACACACACACTGGACACACACACACTGGACACACACACACACCGGACACACACACACACCGGACACACACACACACACACACACACACACACACACACCGGACACACACACAAACTGGTACACACACACACACACAAACACTGGGCACACACACACACACTGGACACCCACACATCCTGGACACACAAACACTGGAAACACACAGACTGGACACACACACACACTGGACACACACACACACCAACACACACTGGACACACACACACATGCTGGACACCCAAACACTGGACACACACTGGACACACACACACTGGAAACACACACACACACGCACACATACACACACTGGACACACACACACACACACACACACACTTGACACACACACACACACACACACACACACACTGGACACACACAGGAGACACACACACACATATTGGACACACACACACACACACACACACACACACACACACACACACACACACACACACACACACTGGACACACACACACACACTCTGGATACACACACACACTGGACACACACACACACTCTGGATACACACACACACTGGACACACACACACACACACACACAGGACACAAACACACACAGGACACACACACTGGACACACACAAACTGGAAACACACACACACACACAGGACACACACACACACACACACACTGAACACACACACACACTGCACACACACTCACACATCTTCCTATAATAGTGAGGACCTTGACACAGGACCTTCAAATGAAGACCATCATTTCTGATAGGGGTTGAAGGATTACTTTTATACTATTCCAGGTATTCCTTAAAGAGGTGGGGTTTCAAGTGTCTCCGGAAGGTGGTGAGTGACTCCACTGTCCTGGCGTCGTGAGGGAGCTTGTTCCACAATTGGGGTGCCAGAGCAGCGAATAGCTTTGACTGGGCTGAGCGGGAACTGTGCTTCCGTAGAGGTAGGGGGGCTAGCAGGCCAGAGGTGGATGAACGTAGTGCCCTCGTTTGGGTGTAGGGTCTGATCAGAGCCTGAAGGTAAGGAGGTGCCGTTCCCCTCACAGCTCCGTAGGCAAGCACCGTGGTCTTGTAGCAGATGCGAGCCTCAACTGGAAGCCAGTGGAGTGTGCGGAGGAGCGGGGTGACGTGAGGGAACTTGGGAAGTTTGAACACCAGACGGGCTGCAGCATTCTGGATAAGTTGTAGATGTATCCTCTGTTTAAACATTTAAACTCTTACAATAACACTGTTAAAATACCAATGGGATCATTTTTCGTGTGTCTTTTATGTTGGAAAACAAATTGTATATGGACATATGCTCCATAATTGTACTATTGTACATGGATATATTGTACTTTTCATAATAAAACATACTTTAAACAAAAAAATGCAAGTTCATTGTGACAACAATTTCATTATCGGTTTTACATTGGCTCTCCCAGTCACAGGTTGACTTTTGTCATGAATTTTGCCCTGGAGGCAGAACTGCACGATTTCCTCTAGATATGCCAGCTGCAAAGTGAAAATTTGACTATTTCGTAAACATTTGTGGAAAATAATTGTGTTTTATGGTCTTAATTTAAGGTAAGGATTAGCAGTGAGGTTAAGGTTAGCATTAAAATCAGATATTATTACTTTATGCCTGTGCCAGCTAGTGACCACTTTGCAGAACTGCCTCCAGGGCAAGATTCATGACAATAAATGCCAACCTGCCTCCCAGTCATCCCCTCCCTATCTCTACAAGGCTGCAGAACATGCAAGCTAGTGATGCGGGGGTTGTCTCATAACCCACAGTCCCCAGGCGGGTGGGTGGCAGGCAGGTTCAATACAGAGAAAACAATAGACTACATAAGAAAATCCATCAATGGATCATTATTGTGCAATTTACACTTAAGTGGACAAAACATTAAGGACACCTGCTCTTTCCATGACAGACTGAGCAGGTGAATCCAGGTGAAAGCTATGATCCCTTATTGATGTCACTTGTAGATGAAGGGGACGGGACAGGTTAAAGAAGGATGTTTAAGCCTGGAGACAATTGAGACATGGATTGTGTATGTGTGCCATTCAGAGGGTGAATGGGCAAGATAAAATATTGAAGTGCCTTTGAACGGGGTATGGTAGTAGGTGCCAGGCACACCGGTTTCTGTCAAGAACTGCAACGCTGCTGGGTTTTTCACGCTCATGGTACACCACACAAAGGACATCCAGCCAACTTGACATAACTGTGGGAAGAATCGGCGTCAACATGGGCCAGCATCCTTGTGGAACGCTTTCAACACCTTGTAGAGTCCATGCCCCGATGAATTGAGGCTGTTCTGAGGGCAAAAGTGGGGAGGTAACTCAATATTAGGAAGGTGTTTGATATAACGTCTTTTGATACAGCATTTATTAAAGTCATCAGCTGTAGGTGAGAGAGAGGAGAAGGACACGCCATGTGTTGTGTCGGTCACGGATGGGGGGCCAGAAGGTCGGCGTGCCAAGATAGATTAGGGGCCACTGTTGCTAATCTTAGAAAGAGTACGTGATGGAATGGCCTGGCTAGGGTGCCACACGATACTATGTATGGGGATCCTATTGTAGGAGATGAGTGACACTCAATAATGGTTGGCAACTGTGGGATGGAAGTAGCTCGGAGAGCGTTATATAAACTGAGAGGTTTTCTATGGAAGTCATTCAGATGACAAGAGGCTACGCCCGTACCGCTTGTCATTGAATCCAGTACTGTAACCATTAAATACCAATGAATCAACTCTCCATCTAAGTGGTCGACTACTCTCTTACATTCTGAAGTACGAGATACCAGAGAAACTCGTCATAACAGTGTTGTGAATATTTAGTCCACTCAGTGTATAACCTGTAGCTACACTGTGCAGTTAGCACCTCAACAGACGGACCCTGTCTTTATCAGCATCATAAAAGATGACAGTATTTCAACCACATCAAATATGCATCCAAGCCAAACTGAAATCTGATCAGAAACCTGTTGGGCCTCTGGGGAAGCAGTGGGGAGGGGGGGTTTCTCTGGGGAAGCAGTGGGGAGGGGGGGGTTTCTCTGGGGAAGCAGTGGGGAGGGGGGGTTTCTCTGGGGAAGCAGTGGGGAGGGGGGGGGGTTCTCTGGGGAAGCAGTGGGGAGGGGGGGTTTCTCTGGGGAAGCAGTGGGGAGGGGGGGGGGTTTCTCTGGGGAAGCAGTGGGAAGGGGGGGTTTCTCTGGGGAAGCAGTGGGGAGGGGGGTTTCTCTGGGGAAGCAGTGGGGAGGGGGGTTTCTCTGGGGAAGCAGTGGGGAGGGGGGTTTCTCTGGGGAAGCAGTGGGGAGGGGGGGTTTCTCTGTGGAAGCAGTGGGGAGGTGGAGGTTCTCTGGGGAAGTAGTGGGGAGGGGCGGTTTCTCTGGGGAAGCAGTGGGGAGGGGGGGTTTCTCTGGGGAAGCAGTGGGGAGGGAGGGGGGTTTCTCTGGGGAAGCAGTGGGGAGGGGGGGTTTCTCTGGGGAAGCAGTGGGGAGGGGGGGTTCTCTGGGGAAGCAGTGGGGAGGGGGGGTTTCTCTGGGGAAGCAGTGGGGAGGGGGGGTTCTCTGGGGAAGCAGTGGGGAGGGGGGGTTTCTCTGGGGAAGCAGTGGGGAGGGGGGGTTTCTTTGGGGAAGCAGTGGGGGGGGGGGGGGTTATCTAGGGTCTGTTACTGTGTTTGGTTTTCTGCTGCCAGACAAGTTTTATTTTAATTTGTACATGCTTAAGATGTTTTATTTGAAATGCTCTTGGATATAAATGTCAGGAAACGATCTTGGGAATCAGTCAGATGTTAAAGGTGTCAGATTAGTCTCGTGGAATGTGCATGGTCAAGGGCACTCGCGCAAAAGGGGTATGGTATTTAAGCACTTGAAATCACTTTGTGCTGACATAATTTTCCTGCAAGAAAAACACATAAAAAACGCATCTGAGATCCAACTGGATTTCTCAAATTGATCAATCACCCTTCTACTCATTTTACATTACATTTACATTTTAGTCATTTAGCAGACGCTCTTATCCAGAGCGACTTACAGTTAGTTATTTTTTCATACCCCCCGTGGGAATCAAACCCACAACCCTGGCGTTGCCAACGCCATGCTCTACCAACTGAGCTACATCTCTGCCGGTCATTCCCTCCCCTACCTTGGACGACGCTGGGCCAATTGTGCGCCGCCCAATGGGTCTCCCGGTCGCAACCGGCTATGACAGAGCCTGGAGCTCCAAAGCTAGAGGTGTTGCTATTCTCTTTGGTAAAAACCTCCCTTTTCAACTCTCCTCCACGTCCACAGACCCACATGAGAGGTCCATCATAGTATCAGGGAACATGAACTCTTTCCCTGTCACCCTGTTGAACGTCTATGGCCCAAACATTAACCACCCTGAACTCTTTCCCTGTCACCCTGTTGAACGTCTATGGCCCAAACATTAACCACCCTGAACTCTTTCCCTGTCACCCTGTTGAACGTCTATGGCCCAAACATTGACCACCCTGAACTCTTTCCCTGTCACCCTGTTGGACGTCTATGGCCCAAACATTAACCACCCTGAACTCTTTCCCTGTCACCCTGTTGAACGTCTATGGCCCAAACATTGACCACCCACATTTCTTTCCTAATGTTTTTGATTTGCTCCCAGATCTTAGTACCACTGATCTAATAATCGGAGGCCATTTTAATTGTTACCTTGAATCCGTATCTTGACAGACTGTCTACACGTACTCCACCAAATATCACCTCTGTCCAGGTTGTAAATAATCTAATCTAATCCAGGAATCTAGTGGACATCTGGAGACTGCAACATCCCACAGACAGACTACTCATTCATCTCTTAATAATCTAATCTAATCCAGGAATCTAGTGGACATCTGGAGATTGCAACATCCCACGGACAGACTATGAATGCCCGGGAGGCGTCCAAGGATGGAATGTCCAGTGGATGTCTCAGTCAATTAAAAACAAAAAAGGTAATTGTATTCTTAAAGATGTCCCGTTTTACTGCTGACCTAAACAGATCCATTTGACCCCATAAAAGAGCGTCCGTGGGATGTCTCAGTCAACCAAGAAAAAAGACCCAGAGGACCAGCAGGCCTGAAGACATACATCTTCAAGAGACTCCTTGAATAATTTATTCCTCATGGAGCATTTTGAAGGTGAGTTGAATTTTCAATATGATGAAGGCTTCTATATCTAACTATGCATATATATATATATATATATATTATTTATGTTGTATATTATAAATGAATGTTTTTAATAATGTATTGTATAAAATGATATAGTATATAATGAATGAGTGATGTTGTGTTATTGATTTTTTTAAACGAGAATGGACTCTACCTACATATGTATATATCCTACTGTTTATACCAAACAAATGTCAATTTTTATGTGACATGTCTCAAGGTGTCTCAGAACCCATGAAATTGCATGCCAAACCAAGTCTCTACTCAACAATGGACCACTGTCTCCACCTAGTGGATGTACAGCTACATCACAGTTATAGAAAGAAATTACTAGTCAATTGAAAATGTGTGTGTGTGTGTGTGTGTGTGTGTGTGTGTGTGTATCTAGAATGTTAGTATAATATTATATATATATATATATATATATATATATATATATATATATATATATATATATATATATATATATATATATATATATATATGTATATATATCTACCTACATATATATTTATCCTACTGTTTTTACCAAACAAATTTCTATTTTATATGAAGTGTCTAATCAAGAGTGGACCACTGGCTCCACCTAGTGGATGTTCAGTTACATCACAGTTGTAGAAATAAATTACCCAGCACGTTAGTATACTATTCTATATCCCTCTCTCAATGGATAACAATTCACTCAATGGATAACAATGTTTTTTTAAATATTTAACAGTATTTCAATATTTGGTTTTTGCAGACATTTTAAGACTGGATGACATATACAATTTTCAGGTAATTAATATTATTATTATTATTATTATTTTTTTTTTTTAAGGGGATAGATCAGCTTAATATTGCAGATAGATTGTAACTTCCATCAATGTAATTGTCTGCATCACTTCCAATCCCCCATGTTTTATATATATATATATATATATACACACACACATATTTACATTTACGTCATTTAGCAGACACTCTTATCCAGAGTGAGTGAGTGCAGACATGTATTTATTTTTTTCTCCACACTGGCCCCCCGTGGAAAACGAACCCACAACCCTGGCGTTGCAAACGCCATGCTCCACCAACTGAGCTACATCCCTGCCGGCCATTCCCTCCCCTACCCTGGACGACGCTGGGCCAATTGTGCGCCTCCCCATGGGTCTCTAGGTCGCGGCCGGCTACGACAGAGCCTGGATTTGAACCAGGATCTCTAGTAGACCACTGCGCCACTCGGGAGATAATACAAATACACATACATATACACATATATATATATATACATATATATACAGTGAAGGAAAAAAGTATTTGATCCCCTGCTGATTTTGTACGTTTACCCACTGACAAAGAAATGATAAGTCTATAATTTTAATGGTAGGTTTATTTGAACAGTGAGAGACAGAATAACAACAAAAAAATCCAGAAAAACGCATGTAAAAATTTTTATAAATTGATTTGCATTTTAATGAGGGAAATAAGTATTTGACCCCTTGTACATACTTTTTCCCTCATTGTACATACATACAGTACATATCCTTTAAAAAAAATATATTCCCCTTTATTACTTTCCAACCCCTTCCCTAATTGGAGTAAACTAGTGAACAACAATGCTTAGGCCTCTACTTCCAGCTTATAACAGAAGCTGTATCTTTACTCAGTCACTCGCCATCAAGATATTTTAGACGTGAGTCAACATTTAAATGGGTAATAATCTTTATATAATAAGCAATAAACAAAAGGTGTACTATGTTTTAATAACCTAATCTTGTGTTTACAGCTGACTCTCCATGTAGAAGCGTGTACAGCGTTCAACCCAGGCATTATGGACTCCTCCATTGAATGACTGCTTGAATGATTGTGAAAACGACGTTCTCCTCTCTTTCTGTACAGCAGGCTTTGACATAGACGAAACTCAAACCAACCCAAGAACAGAGGGATTGTCATACCTAGACACGCCTCCAAACCCCCCCGAGGCGTTCAGTATATAATAGGGCACCGACACTATTTCAAAGTCCAGCACGGCTCCACAGACACATAGTTCAAGTTGACAGAATGGCTTCACCTTTGACCGAGGAGAACGATTGGTCTGAAAACGACTGGATTGAAGAACAAGCTCTTTATGGGTATGGTCTGTTTTATTATAGATATAACTTTTAATGACTATGTTAAAAACAATATTATGATTATTATTTTTGTAAAAAGACTCAGACTCAGACAATGGACAACGGGAAGAAAACACGCCTTCCATGACCACAGAAAAACAGGTTTAGTCAACAAACAGACAGCTATTTCCCTGTAACCCAAGTCCGAACAGTGAGAAACAGAAACAGTGAGTTAGGATATATTGATATGTTAACACATAATACATTAACTGATATTATGATTACTGCATCTATACAGGTCCATACATTCAATGATGATAATGTCAATGATGTTAATGTTGAGGATGATGTGTTGAGGTATGATGAGGATGATGTGTTGAGGTATGATGAGGATGATGTGTTGAGGTATGATGAGGATGATGTGTTGAGCTATGATGAGGATGATGTGTTGAGGTATGATGAGGATGATGTGTTGAGGTATGATGAGGATGATGTGTTGAGGTATGATGAGGATGATGTGTTGAGGTATGATGAGGATGATGTGTTGACTGCAAGAAGCCCGAACAGTTATAATGTTTGACTAAAATATAATTACTCAAACCTTGATTATGATCAGGTACCTCTATTATGCATGGGGATACTTGAACTGATTTCTTAAATAAAATTCATTGAATTAAATAAATAAAAATGGTGTGGGGGGGGGGGGGGGGGGGATAGAACCACCCACGGGCCAAATTCGCCCCGCGAGTTGGGGGAACCCTGCTTTGTTCTCACTGTCACTCAGAAACTAATTCCAATGTTGCCTGGTAATGGTTCTCCTCACTGTCACTCAGAAACTAATTCCAATGTTGCCTGGTAATGGTTCTCCTCACTGTCAATTAGAAACTAATTCCAATGTTGCCTGGTAATGGTTCTCCTCACTGTCACTCAGAAACTAATTCCAATGTTGCCTGGTAATGGTTCTCCTCACTGTCACTCAGAAACTAATTCCAATGTTGCCTGGTAATGGTTCTCCTCACTGTCACTCAGAAACTAATTCCAATGTTGCCTGGTAATGGTTCTCCTCCCTGTCACTCAGAAACTAATTCCAATGTTGCCTGGTAATGGTTCTCCTCCCTGTCACTCAGAAACTAATTCCAATGTTGCCTGGAAATGGTTTGAGTTTGAGTTTGAGTTTATTTTTACAGGGACAGTGCACATTAATCAACGTTTCAGTAAAAGTGCCGGTTTTAGCCAGCCGGCTAATTTTCAACCGCAGTCCCTGGGCAGGTTATTAAAAACAATTACAATATAGACAATAACAACATAGAACAAGACATAGCATACAGGCATAGCAACATAGGACAAGCAAGACGTAGCATACAGACAGAGCAACATAGAACAAAAAGCAGCAAGACAAAATTCATAAAAGCAACAAAGTGTTTCCACACCTCACAAGTTACAGACAACAGACATGGAAAGCGGCAACACACAGCTAGGGACCATGTTCACAAATCTGATTGACCTCCTCACTGTCACTCAGAAACTAATTCCAATGTTGCCTGGTAATGGTTCTCCTCACTGTCACTCAGAAACTAATTCCAATGTTGCCTGGTAATGGTTCTCCTCACTGTCACTCAGAAACTAATTCCAATGTTGCCTGGTAATGGTTCTCCTCCCTGTCACTCAGAAACTAATTCCAATGTTGCCTGGTAATGGTTCTCCTCACTGTCACTCAGAAACTAATTCCAATGTTGCCTGTTAATGGTTCTCCTCCCTGTCACTCAGAAACTAATTCCAATGTTGCCTGGTAATGGTTCTCCTCACTGTCACTCAGAAACTAATTCCAATGTTGCCTGGTAATGGTTCTCCTCCCTGTCACTCAGAAACTAATCCCAATGTTGCCTGGTAATGGTTCTGTTCAAAACAATACGATGTTGCAGGCAGCGGATGTTGAGGCCTGGAAGGGGTTGAGGGAGCTACTCCACATGCCTGCAGTGGAGCTGGAATGTCCTCCACCCAACGCCGTCTGCAGTGGAGCTGGAATGTCCTCCACCCAACGCCATCTGCAGTGTGTGTAGAGTTTTGGAGGAGGCTGAGCTATGGCGCGGTGGGGATTGTGGCTCCGATAAATATTTCTGTGCCACTTGTGCCGTGAGAACACACAGCACTCCCAACATTGTCCACCAGTTGGAGTTATGGAAGGTAATACATTTTATGTTATGTCAACAAACCGGTTGGAACCAGCAGCGCCCTCGTGAGTAAAGGGCGCTCGAGCGTAGAATTCAAATTGAGACCGTTGGTCAAAAGACAACTGGAAGCGGGAAGCGCGCGGATGGTTGGAGAGACGCGACCAATAAGAGATGACTTGCATCGGATTGACGTGAAAGGTGAGTGATACCTTAGCTATTCGCTTAGCTAAGATAATAATTCATCAAACTACTATCAAATAACTTAAAAACAATACATGATGTAATGTACTCTTGGTTTTTCATCAGCTAGCCAAGCTACATAGCCTGTAATGTTAGCTGGTAATTGTTGTATAAATGTTGGTACGTTTTAGCTAACGTTAGCTACAGTAGCTAGCTAGTTAAAGTTACTGTAACGTTAGCTAACTTTAGCTAGCTAGACTCAATATTGAGAAATTGTAGTCATTTAAACCCATGATATACTTTCTCACCATCTCCTTCCATCCTCCTCCCTTTAGTACCTGGCTTATCCTGCCCCTGTCCAGTTAAGTGGTGGAGAGTTTTGAAGCTGTGAGCTCTGATAGAGAAATGTATCAACCACCACAAACAGGTAAAACAGACACACACACACACACAGATGACCCAATGTAGATTATGTTCGACTTGACAAAAAGAAGAATACATAAAGCAGATCAGATTAGTTAGATGCATTTGATATTGAATACTCATGTTGTTTATGTTGTGTTTGTGTCTAATTGATGTCTTTCAGGTTGGCGTATTGGGGCGGATTGTTCTGTCCTCTGTATTTCAGACCAAAGCAAGACAATATTTAAAGCTCGCTATGGATCTACTAAAAGGTTAGCCTCTATAAAGTATTTGGATGTATTTGAAGTGTGATTATAGTGTGTTCTGTGTTACTCCTTTGTCTATCCAATACTAACTGAATGGTGAATGAATGTATTTACAGTGAATCAATCAATCAATACAGTTTGATTATAGTGTGTTCTGTGTAATTCCTTCATCTTTTCCAATACTAACTGAATGGTGAATGAAGGTATTTGCAGTCAATCAATCAATCAATCAATACAGTGTTTGAACAAAATTCAACTCCAGTTGAAGAACTGGGACAAGCTATACATCTCATTGTGGGGTAGGCCACATGTTATGAAGATGGTTAAAGCTCCTAAACGGAATTACGTCATCAGCATGTTTCCACTGTCCATACCTGCCTACACCTTTAACACCATAGACAAAATGATTCATTTGGACTATTAAAAGGGCCAGGATGAACCAAGCTAGATTACAGGTAAAGACTTAGAAGGGAGGATTAAAGCTCCCTAACATGTAATTATAGCAAGAAGCCTTTATAACTGCCCAGATAGGCTCTTTATTGAGAACTCTAATAGGCCAATTTGGGTTGACATGGAAGAAGAACTTAATGCCCCATTTGGAGCATCATATTATCTGAGTCAACACTTAAATGTGGGACTGCAGAATCCCATAATGTCCCATACTAAGAAATATGGCGTCAGATAAATAAGAGACAGACATCTTCACCTTTCCTGACAAGCTCTGCTTCTTTATGGAACAACCATAAATACAAATTAGGAGGAAAGGTGGTTGTCTGGAAAGACACATTTTTTTCTTCACTTTTGCGCTATGTGTCAACTTTAATTTGAGTGTGGCTGTGGAAGACTGGTCCCTTGATGATGTCTGCAAGTGGCTGAGTACCAATGATCTCCATGATTCCATCCCATCATTCCAAGGTTCACAATCTTTCTGAAGAATGCCAACTCTCTTCAATTGTCCACTTTGCAACGAGCATACTGTCTTTGTGTCCAGACGACTCACACATATTGGCCTCTATCACCAGCATGAACCACATTTTCTAATTACCTGTGGAATTAATGGGTGTGGGAAAGCAAATATATGTTTTAGCGCCTATCGGTCACACATCTACCAAAACCACAGAGCTTTTAAGCCCCAACTTAAATGAGAATTGCCCTCATGATGAATTTGAGACGGGGACTGATCCCATTGAAGATGACATGAGCGATGTAGAGAGTCTGCCAGAGGCTGAATATGTTCAAGCCACAGAGATCAACACTGAGCAGCTAATTGAAGGTCTCAAAATCAATACCTGTCTTTTAATTTTGAAAATCAGGAATCAGCATCCCAGCTACGGTACAGAATAGCATTGTTGAGGACCTCAGAACCATTTTTGATGCATTTATGACACACTACAGCGATCCCCTCAGGTTTCATCTTACAAATAAGCAAATAAACGTGGTTGAACATGACGATCTCAGGGACATGCTCAACAACTCTGCAGTATTTGAGGAATGCATTAGATGCATAAGCTCTGAGTGGATGCTGGAGCATTACTGTGTGAAAGAATTGGGCATGGTCCGGCCAATTGAAGTACCACTGAGCAACAAAGAAGGTTATAAAACAAGGTGATTTCAATCCAGCTACATGGTCCCCAGGGTATATGAATATAAAGAGACATGAGACAAAACAATCATAATGAATAAGATTACATGGACAGGGAGACCTGATCCTAGGTCAGCAATCCTCCTCTGAGACACTTCCCAGGAGTCACCAGGACCAAGAAACATAACACTTACTGTTGTAAAGTCAAGTTACAGCAGGTGTTTACTGCCATCTAGTGGAAGATACCAATAAAACACTTTATTATCAGGGTGGGGAGAAGGCTGAAATGAAACAGAAAGTCTAAATGTGTTCTTTTGTACAGGATCCATTTTGAGACGACAGAGCAGAAAACAAGATATGGAGAGAACTAAAAAATAAAGTGAGTATTTCTAAGTATTTCTGAATAATAATCTAAGCCTATAACTTCAGTTTATTGTTGTTGTAGCCTTGTGTTATTATGCAATTAATAATGGCCGTGTTTAGTTAATTCAAATGGAAGTTATCAATTGTCACCATGGTCACAGTTCTATTGCAATTGCTGATCAGATGTTAGAATGCATTAGATTGAAGGTAACAGTCAGCCAGATTAAGCTACAGGTATAAAAATTACCTGGCTGTTGTTGACAAGCATGGACCTATTCAGTTCATATCCATATTATTAAATATTTGATTCATTGATTGAAATTATGACCCCATCCTCAGTAGCCTATTCCAGCAGGCTACTGGGCAACAGAAGCACTTCCTACCTCAACATCGTCTTGCTATTCATGTTAAATAAATGAATCTGTCAATTTGAACTAAGCAAGCTGCTAAATCATTCAGCTTACATCTTGCCTACATGTTGCCCAGGCTACTGGAGGCTGTCTGAAATAAGATGTAGGCCTATCTGGGGCTATGTTTTGGCCTAGTTTTCAGGCCTGGTGGGTGGGTTTTGAGTAGTCATTGGGCTAGAAAAAGTCATTGCATTAAATCATCTGACTGTTTGGATGTGTCTGTTAGTAAACTGTTTTATTTCTAAGAGATAATGAATAAAATAGAACAATTGACCTTCAATAATTAGTTGTCACTGTGTTACCCACAACCAACATGCTGCATCTCTGTTTAGGGGTCAGTGGTCTAAAATGAGTCTCTCTGGGGAGAGAGGGGAGGGGGGCCCTGCCTCTAAAATGAGTCTCTCTGGGGAGAGAGAGGAGGGGGGCCCTGCCTCTAAAATGAGTCTCTCTGGGGAGAGAGAGGAGGGGGGCCCTGTCTCTAAAATGAGTCTCTCTGGGGAGAGAGAGGAGGGGGGCCCTGCCTCTAGAATGAGTCTCTCTGGGGAGAGAGAGGAGGGGGGCCCTGCCTCTAAAATGAGTCTCTCTGGGGAGAGAGAGGAGGGGGGCCCTGCCTCTAAAATGAGTCTCTTTGGGTGAGTTGACAATATTGTTTAAGAATTTATATTCCAAAACGCTATATGCAAAAAAATCTGAATGATTGCTTCAATATAATGTTCTAGATTTTAGATATGCATGAAAATGAATTTTCCCAAAACGCTTTATGTCCAATTATATCCAATGTTTAGCTGGAATGTAATGTTCGTATCCTGTATGTTTGACTGTGATATGTGGTTGTCTCACCTAGATATTTTAAGATGAATGCACTTACAGATGCAATATCTTAATTTTACCCAGTTTCTCACAGCAGGAAAATAATCCTGCAGCAACAGCAAATGTGCATTTTTATGTGGATTATAAATAAGGGGCATTTTTCGTAAGGGCTGATCCATTTTTCATTAGGGCAAATCAAGTCCGAAACTTTAAGTGGAATTTACCCACTTTAGAAGCCTTTATAAAGCCTTGTAGTGGTTTAATAATTTATTTAAACAATAAAAGCTAATTGACCAACATTTCTGAAAATGGATATATAGCGTTTTGGAATGAAACTCTTGTTTCCCCATCTGAGCTCAGAGTAGATGAGAGATGTAATGTTTGTCTCTGTTGTGTTGAAGTCCAATCAAGCAGGAGAGACCAGCCTCCCCTGTACCCAGCTGTGTGTCCATGAAGAGTGACCTGTCTATGAATCTTCCTATACTGTTTAGAGAGGGAGACTTTTCTACTGAACAAAGGTAAGAAGAACTCATGGGTCAGGGTCAGTGAGTTAAACAACACTGTATCTAGTCATTTCTCCTCTCCCATTTTACCATTTATTTGTGTTGTTTTCAAAATCCATAGGCTAATCCTTTTTTCCATTTTCATAGTCCTGAAACAATATTAAACTAACACAACATTCCCTCCCTGTGTGTGTGTGTGTGTGTGTGTGTGTGTGTGTGTGTGTGTGTGTGTGTGTGTGTGTGTGTGTGTGTGTGTGTGTGTGTGTGTGTGTGTGTGTGTGTGTGTGTGTGTGTGTGTGTGTGCACTCCCTGGATGAGGAGATGTAATCTCATGTTTTGCCCACAGAAACCAACAGGAGAGATCAGTGTCAGAGATTCTCAGTGGTCAGTCTTCCCAGAGTCATCAAACAGACCTGGCCTCCATATTCAGTGTATGTGGTCCTGTTATGTACATTTGTTTTTGTTTACCTCAAGTAAAGTTGTTCTGTCAATTATTCATTAATATGTTAATGAGAAAGCATTTAGACTCTTACTTAACTTATTTACTTGATTTATTTCAGTTGCTTGAAGAGAATATTATGACATTTGTGAAGAACGAGCTGAATATGTTCAAGAGGATTCTTAGTCCAGAACTCCCAGAAGGCTTTGAGAGTCAGAAGCAGGATAAGGAAGTGGTGGACGCTGAAGATGAGAAGCAGGAGAGCAGTGCCAGAGAGGGGGCTCTGAAGATCACACTGCACATCCTGAGGAAAATGAACCAGAAGGAGCTTGCTGACACACTGGAGAAAAGTAAGAGCTGTCTGCCTCATGTTGAATGCTGTTTTAGAACATTTAAAAGCTGTAGCTAAAGTACAGCTAAAGTAGCTGTGTAACTCAATGATATTGTAGCAGCCTTAACACAACCCCTAGTGACCTCATCAAGTAGCAGAATAATGTGTTGTGTTGAGAGAGAGAGAGAGAGAGAGAGAGAGAGAGAGAGAGAGAGAGAGAGAGAGAGAGAGAGAGAGAGATAATACCAATAATAATACAATCAGTCACACCAGTGTGGAATGCATTATGAAAACATTTATACAGTCAGTTAAGCGAAAAAATGATTATAATTTAAACTTTATAAAACATTCTTACAATAGTGTAGCCATTAAAACAGACATAATATTAATATCCTCTGTGTTATTTCTTCATTCAGATGAGCTTGCTGTGATTTGCCAACGTGAACTCAAATCTAATCTAAAGAAGAAGTTTCAATGTGTATTTGAGGGGATCGCTAAACAAGGAAACCCAACACTTCTCAATAAGATCTACACAGAGCTCTACATCACAGAGGGTGGAACAGGAGAGGTCAATAATGAACATGAGCTGAGACAGATTGAGACAACAACCAGGAAACAAGCAAGACCAGAGACTGCAATCAAATGTAACGACATCTTCAAACCCTTAACTGGACAAGACAAACTTATCAGAACTATGCTGACAAAGGGAGTCGCTGGCATTGGAAAAACAGTCTCTGTGCAGAAGTTCATTCTGGACTGGGCTGAAGGAAAAGCAAATCAGGATGTCCAATTTGTATTTTCATTCCCTTTTCGGGAGCTGAATTTGATGAAAAAGGAAAAACACACTTTGATTGAACTTCTCAATCACTTCTCTGAGGAAACCAAAGAATCAAGAATCTCCAACTACGACAAGTACAAAGTTCTGTTCATCTTTGATGGTCTGGATGAGTGCCGACTGCCCCTAGACTTCCAGAAGAACAAGATATGCTGTGACGTCACAAAGTCAACCTCAGTGGATGTTCTGCTGACAAATCTCATCAAGGGAAATCTGCTTCCCTCTGCTCTCCTCTGGATAACTACCCGACCTGCAGCAGCCAATAAGATCCCTTCAGGGTGTGTTGACCAGGTGACAGAGGTACGAGGGTTCAATGACCCACAGAAGGAGGAGTACTTCAGGAAGAGATTCAGTGATCAGGACCTGGCCAGCAGAATCATCTCACACATAAAGACATCAAGGAGCCTCCACATCATGTGCCACATTCCAGTCTTCTGTTGGATTTCTGCAACAGTCCTTGAACACATGTTGAGTACAGACAAGACAGAAGAGATGCCCAAGACTCTGACTGAGATGTACTCACACCTTGTGGAGTTTCATACCGAACAGAAGAATGAAAAGTATCTTGGGAAAGAAGAGACAGGTCCACACTGGAATAAAGAGAGCATTCTGTCACTGGGAAAACTGGCTTTTCAACAGCTTGTGAATGGCAATCTGATTTTCTATGAAGAAGACCTGAAAGAGGCTGGCATTGATGTCAATGAAGCCTCAGTGTACTCAGGATTGTGCACACAGATCTTTAAAGAGGAATGTGTGCTGTACCAGGACAAGGTGTACTGCTTCGTGCATCTGAGCATTCAGGAGTTTCTGGCTGCTGTATATGTGTTCCTCTCATTCTTCAACATCAAGGAGAATCTAATGGCCAAACCTCAATCAACCAGTAACTTTTTTGCACTGTTCAGAGACAAGCCTGAAGTTACTTTCTACAAGAGTGCTGTGGATAAAGCCTTACAAAGTGAGACGGGAAACCTGGACCTGTTCCTCCGCTTCCTTCTGGGCCTCTCACTGGTGTCCAATCAGAAGTACTTACGGGGTCTACTGACAAAGACAAGAAGCAGCTCACAGAGCCATGAAGAAACAGTCAAGTACATCAAGGAGAAGATCAGGGAGAATCCCTCTCCAGAGAGGTGCATCAATCTGTTCCACTGTCTGAATGAACTGAATGACCATTCTCTAGTGGAGGAGATCCAAAGCTACCTGAGATCAGGAAGTCTCTCAGAAGCCAAACTGTCACCTGCACAGTGGTCAGCTCTGGTCTTTGTGTTGCTGACTTCAGAAAAGGAGCTGGATGTGTTTGACCTGAAGAAATACTCCAGATCAGAGGAAGGTCTTCTGAGGCTGCTGCCAGTGGTCAAAGCCTCCAGAGCTGCTCTGTGAGTAAATAAAAGTATATTTAAGTACTAATCATCAGTTTAGAGAAAAATATATATTATAGTATGTATATAATACTATATTGAAAAACATATTGAATCACTGCATTGATGTTCATTGTCCTTCTACACTACTGGTGTTAAATTAACAGTTTGTGAAATCATGATGATCTCTCTGTCAGGCTGTCACACTGTCTAGTCACAGAGGAAGGCTGTGCTTCTCTGGTCTCAGCTCTGAAGTCAAACCCCTCACACCTGAGAGAGCTGGACCTGAGTAACAATGACCTGAAGGATTCAGGAGTGAAGCTGCTCTCTGCTGGACTGGGGAATCCCCACTGTAAACTGGAGACTCTGAGGTCAGTATTTCTGTAGTTGGTCAACAAGTGATAACTGTTCACCAGATCCACATGTGTTTACCAGGCACACATAGTCCACACCATATGTGTTTGGACAGTGAAGCTTACAGTTTTACATTTGGTGCTATGCTCCAGCAATTTGGATTTGAGATATAATGTTTCATATTAGGTGACAGTACAGAATGTCACCTTTTATTTGAGGATATTTTCATACATATCTGTGTTACTGTTTAGAAATTAAAGCACTTTATGTATCTATTCCTCCCATTTGTATATGTTGTAATAATTTGGACATATTCACTTATATTGTATTAAAGTATTCATAAGTTTAGTATTTGGTCCCATATTCCTTGCCTGCAGTTATTACATCAAGCTTGTGATTATACAAACTTGTTGAATACATTTGCAGTTTGTCTTGGTTGTGTTTTAGATGATGTTTTTCCCAATAGAAACTGAATGGTGAATAATGTCCTGTCATTTTGGAGTCACTTCACTTGTATTGTCAGTAAGAATAGAAGATGTTTCTGAACACTTCTACATTCATGTGGATGCTACCATGATTATGAATAATCATTAATGAATTGTGAATGATGATGAATGAGAAAGTTACAGAGGAACAAGGATCATACCCCCTCTGTTATTGGTAATGGTGAGAGGTTAGCATGTTTTGTTGTAGCCTCTGTAACTTTCTCACTCATTATTATTCATGATTCATTCATGATTTTTCTTAATCATGTCATCATCAGGATTAATTTAGTAATGTTTAGAAACATGTTATTCACTCACTTAGACAGAAAATTACTCCAGTCATCATCCACCATTTAGTTACTAAATGCAAAACATAACCCAAAACACAACCAAAACAAACTGCAAATGCAACCAACGAGTTTGGGACCAAATACTAAACTTTTGACTACTTTAATAGACTATGAGTGAATTTATCAAAATACTTATGACTTCTTCAAAAGTGGGGGACTAGATACATAAAGTGCTTTCATTTCTAAATGGTGAAACAGATATGTATTCAAATACCCTCAAATAAAAGGTGACATTATATACTGTCACCTCATATGAAACATTTGATCTCAAAACCAAAATGCTGGAGTATAGAGCCACATTTAAAATGTTAGCTTCACTGTCAAAATAGATATAGTGTGGACTCAATACAATCTACCGTAATTTTCGGACTATAAGCCGCGCCTTTTTTCCCATTTTTCGACCCCTGCGGCTTATATAACGGTGCTGCTAATCTATTGATTTTTACAGCTAACGGCCACTAGAAGACCTCCTAAATCTATGGATTTTACAGGTTACAGTCCACCAACTTTAACTCTATGGGCTCTGTGACCGGTCCGCGCCCCCCACCTTTAAGCGGTGGGCTCCAGCAGGAAAAGCTGGAGGCCGGAAAAGAGTGAGACAGGTAGCGCGCAAAAGTAAAAGTGGAACCGAGAGTGGTACGAGAGACAGAACGAGAGACAGAACGAGAGCAAGACAGACAGACATTACGAGAGCGAGACAGTTTGTGCAAAGGAAGTTTTCATGCACAAACCCTCATTATGGAAAACAAACGTAGAAATGCATATGATGCAGCTTTTAAATTAAAGGCAGTCAATCTGGCTGTAAAAGAAGGAAATAGAGCTGCTGCACGTAGCCTTGGCATCAATGAGTCAATGGTGAGACGTTGGAGACGCCAGCGGGAAGAACTGTCTCAATGCAAAAAGTCAAAAAAAGCTTTCAGAGGTAATAAAAGCAGATGGCCAGAACTTGAAGACTTTCTTGAAGATTGGGTGAACACACAGAGAGCAGACGGCCGAGGTGTTTCCACCGTGCAGATCCGACTGAAAGCTGAAACAGTCACCACCGAAATGAAAATTGAAAATTTTAGAGGTGGACCATCCTGGTGTTTCAGATTTATGAGACGAAAGGGACTCTCCATCAGGGCGCGGACGACTGTGTGTCAGCAACTCCCTCCCGACTACCAGGAAAAAATAACAAACTTCGGCGAATTCACACAAAGAATGATAGAGGAATATTCCATCGGACCGGACCAGATCACAAATATGGATGAAGTGCCTTTGACGATTGACCTGCCTCTCACTAGGACTGTTAACAAGAAAGGTGAATCGTCCATCACGTTGAGAACCACTGGCCACGAGAGAACGAATTTCACTTGTGTTCTTGGCTGCACAGCATCTGGATTAAAGCTTCCGCCAATGGTGATTTTTAAGCGGATTACAATGCCAAAAGAAAAGATCCTGAACGGCATCTCCTTTAAAGTCAACAAGAAAGGGTGGATGATGGAAAGTGTAATGAATGGGTGGCTGAATGAGTGCTACGTCAAGCGCCCTGGATGATTCTTTCGCCAAAAAAAAGCTTTGCTCGTTTTGGACAGCATGAGGGCCCATATAACGGATTATGTGAAAGCAGCCATCAAGAGCACAAACTCGATTCCAGCTGTGATTCCTGGGGGCACAACGAAGCATCTGCAGCCACTCGACATCAGTGTCAATCGTGCGTTCAAAGTGGCACTACGCGTTCAGTGGGAGGCGTGGATGACTAGCGGCGATAAATCATTCACCAAAACTGGTCGCATGCGAAAAGCAACTTTCGCTCAAGTTTGCGAGTGGATCCTGATAGCGTGGAGTAGTGTCAAAACATCCACGATCATTAACGGGTTCCGAAAGGCTGGACTGCTGCGTGATGAAGAGGAGGATGCCGCCACAGCTGAGGCCCTTCAGAGGCTGTTCGATTCCGACAGTGACGAAGAGGAGTTCGTTGGTTTTAAGAGCGTCAACGAAGGAGAGAGGAGAGTGGCTGACGAAGCCACCCTGAGCCTGTTCGTTTCCGACACTGAAGATGAGGACTTTGGTGGTTTTAGTACGCAGGAAGAAGACGGAGATGAGGATTAATGACTTGACTTTTCTGGTTACAGCCGTTTACTGCACCTTAGCCTAAAAGATGAAGACGAGGATTAATGACTTTTCTGGTAGGCTGATTACCGTATATTTTAAGCAGCCGTGTTGCTGCAACTTTAGGCTTACTATCGTGTTACAGGCACATTATTTTGCACTTTAAAAAAAACACATTTAATTTAGCCATTGATATTGCCTCGTCAAGCGCTGTAAGCTTTGTTTTTTGTTATGGTACTACTGTAGGCTATAATGTAGATACATATTCAAAGATGTGCACACTTTTTCAAGGTTTTTCAAAAATAACCAAAGTTAAGTGGTTAAATGATTGTGACGCTATTAACTAATTTTGCTGGAATACGTTATGCAAATATGCAACTTGTTTGTTGAAATGTTAATAAATGGGAGCTTCCTCAAGCAGCCATCTCTTTCCCGACAATCCCCTCTGTGCACGAACCCTTACATATGGTAATTAAACATTAAAACACCTGCGGCTTATAGTCCAGTGCAGCTTATATATGTACACATCATTCAATTTAGCTGCTGCGGCTTATACTCCGGTGCGCCTTATAGTGCGGAAAATACGGTAAATCTGATACCTCACTGTCTGTCTTTTGACTGATACTGCTTTTTAAACTGCTCTGGTCAGTCTACTCAAATATTCGTACTATACATGTTTCTCTCTACAAGCAATATTATGATCATTTCTAATAATGATACATTCATTTATGAATGGATATGGCAGGTTTCAGGACACTGATATATTTGAATATGTTGTAAAAATATACTGCCACAATTTTCACCACCAAAGAATAGCATTGTGGTTTTAATATGATTTGACTCTTTGCAGGCTGTCAGGCTGTCTAGTCACAGAGGAAGGCTGTGCTTCTCTGGTCTCAGCTCTGAAGTCAAACCCCTCACACCTGAGAGAGCTGGATCTGAGTAACAATGACCTGAAGGATTCAGGAGTGAAGCTGCTCTCTGCTGTCCTGGGGAATCCCCACTGTAAACTGGAGACTCTGAGGTCAGTATTCCTGTAGTTGGTCAACAAGTGATAACTGTTCACCAGATCCACATGTGTTTACCAGGCACACATAGTCCACACCATATGTGTTTGGACAGTGAAGCTTACAGTTTTACATTTGGTGCTATGCTCCAGCATTTTGGATTTCAGATAAAATGTTTTTTTTTTGGCAACAGTACAGAATGTCACCGTTTATTTGATGTTAATAGTGAGAGGTTAGCATGTTTTGTTGTAGCGTCTGTAACTCTCTCACTCATTATTATTCATGATTCATTCATGATCCTTCTCAATCATGGCATCATCAGGATTACTTTAGTAGTGTTTAGAAACATGTTATCTACTCACTTAGACAGAAAATGACTCAACACCAAAGAATAGTAATATGATTTTAATATGATTTGACTCTTTGCAGGCTGTCAGGCTGTCTAGTCACAGAGGAAGGCTGTGCTTCTCTGGTCTCAGCTCTGAAGTCAAACCCCTCACACCTGAGAGAGCTGGATCTGAGTAACAATGACCTGAAGGATTCAGGAGTGAAGCTGCTTTCTGCTGGACTGGGGAATCCCCACTGTAAACTGGAGACTCTGAGGTCAGTATTCCGGTATCACTCAATGAACACACACACTGGACACACACACTGGACACTCACACACACACACACTGGACACACACACACACACACACACACACACACACTGGACATACACACACACTGGACACACACACACACACAAAGATTAATTTAGTAGTGTTTAGAAATATGTTATCTACTGTTAAAAATGATACATTCATTCATTTATATACAGTACCAGTCAAAAGTTTGGACACACCTACTCATTCAAGGTTTTTTCTTTATTTTTAAAATGTTTTACATTGTAAAATAATAGTGAAGACATCACAACTATGAAATAACACATATGGAATCATGTAGTAACCAAAAAAGTGTTAAACAATTGAAAATATATTTGAAATTTGAAATTCTTCAAATAGCCACCCTTTGTCTTGATGACAGCTTTGCACACTCTTGGCATTCTCTCAACCAGCTTCACCTGGAATGCTTTTCCAACAGTCTTGAAGGAGTTCCCACATATGCTGAGCACTTGTTGGCTGCTTTTCCTTCACTCTGCCGTCCGACTCATCCCAAACATCTCAATTGGGTTGAGGTCGGGTGATTATGGAGGCCAGGTCATCTGATGCAGCACTCCATCACTCTCCTTCTTGGTCAAATAGCCCTTACACAGCCTGGAAGTGTGTTGGGTCATTGTCCTGTTGAAAAACAAATGATAGTCCCACTTAGCCCAAACCAGATGGGATGGCGTATTGCTGCAGAATGCTGTGGTAGCCATGCTGGTTAAGTGTGCCTTGAATTCTAAATAAATCACAGACAGTGTCACCAGCAAAGCACCCCCACACCATAACACCTCCTCCTCTATGCTTTACGGTGGGATCTACACATGCCGAGATCATCCGTTCACCCACACCGCGTCTCACAAAGACACAGCGGTTGGAACCAAAAATCTCCAAGTTGGACTCCAGACCAAAGGACAAATGTCCACCTGTGTAATGTCATTGCCCGTGTTTGTTGGCCCAAGCAAGTCTCTTCTTCTTATTGGGGTCCTTTAGTAGTGATTTATTTGAGGCAATTCGACCATGAAGGCCTGATTCACACAGTCACCTCTGAACAGTTGATGTTGAGCTGTGTCTGTGACTTGAACTCTGTGATGCATTTATTTGGGCTGCAATTTCTGAGGCTGGTAACTCTAATGAACTTATCCTCAGCAGCAGAGGTAACTCTGGGTCTTCCATTCCTGTGGCGGTCCTCATGAGAGTCAGTTTCATCATAGTGCTTGATGTTTTTTGCGACTGCACTTGAAGAAACTTTAAAAGTTCTTGAAATGTTCCTTATTGAATGACCATCATGTCTTAAAGTAATGATGGACTGTGGTTTCTCTTTGCTTATTTGAGCTGTTCTTGCCATAATATGGACTTGGTCTTTTACCAAATAGGGCTATCTTCTGTACACCCCCCCTACCTTGTCACAGCACAACTGATTGGCTCAAACGCATTAAGAAGGAAAGAAATTCCATAAATTAACTTTTAAGAAGGCACACCTGTTAATTGAAATGCATTCCAGGTGACTACCTCACGAAGCTGGTTGAGAGAATGCCAAGAGTGTGCAAAGCTGTCATCAAGGCAAAGGGTGGCTTTTTGAAGAATCTACAAAATAAAATATAGAACATTTGTTTAACACTTTTTTGGTTACTACATGATTCCATATGTGTTATTTCATACTTTTGATGTCTTCACTATTATTCTACAATGTAAAAAATAGTTTTAAAAAAACTAAACAAAAACTTGAATGAGTAGGTGTGCTCAAACATTTGACTGGTACTGTATATATACATATATGAATAGATATGGCAGGTTTCAGGACTCTGATGTATCTGAAAATGTTGAAAAAATATATTTTCACCACCAAAGAATAGCAGTGTGGTTTTAATATGATTTGACTCTTTGCAGGCTGTCAGGCTGTCTAGTCAAAGAGAAAGGCTGTGCTTCTCTGGTCTCAGCTCTGAAGTCAAACCCCTCACATCTGAGAGAGCTGGATCTGAGTAACAATGACCTGAAGGATTCAGGAGTGAAGCTGCTCTCTGCTGTCCTGGGGAATCCCCACTGTAAACTGGAGACTCTGAGGTCAGTATTCCTGTAATTGGTCAACAAGTGATAACTGTTCACCAGATCCACATGTGTTTACCAGGCACACATAGTCCACACCATATGTGTTTGGACAGTGAAGCTTACAGTTTTACATTTGGTGCTATATTCCATCATTTTGGATTTGAGATAAAACGTTTCATGTTAGGTGACAGTACAGGATGTCACCTTTTATTTGAGGTTAATGGTGAGAGGTTAGCATGTTTTGTTGTAGCCTCTGTAACTTTCTCACTCATTATTATTCATGATTCATTCATTATTTTTCTTAATCATGGCATCATCAGGATTCAGTTAGTAGTGTTTAGAAACATGTTATCTACTCACTTAGACAGAAAATTACTCCAGTCATCATCCACCATTCAGTTACTATTGGACAAAACATAACCCAAAACACAACCAAAACAAACTGCAAATGCAACCAACGAGTTTGGAACCAAATACTCAACTTTTGACTACTTTAATACACTATAAGTTAATTGGTCAGAATACTTATGACTTCTTCAAATAGGGGGACTAGATACATAAAGTGCTTTCATTTCTAAACGGTGAAACAGATATGTATGAAAATACCATCAAATAAAAGGTGACATTATATACTGTCACCTCATATGAAACATTTGATCTCAAATCCAAAATGCTGGAGTATAGAGCCACATTTAAAATGTTATCTTCACTGTCAAACTAGATATGGTGTGGACTGTATACTCAATACAATCTAAATCTGATACCGCACTGTCTGTCTTTTGACTGATACTGCTTTTTAAACTGCTCTGGTCAGTCTACTCAAATATTCGTACTATACATTTTTCTCTCTACAAGCAATATTATGATAATTTCTAATAATGATACATTCATTTATGACTAGATATGGCAGGTTTCAGAACACTGATATATCTGAATATGTTGAAAAAATATATTGCCACTCTATTTTCAACACCAAAGAATAGCAGTGTGGTTTTAATATGATTTGACTCTTTGCAGGCTGTCAGGCTGTCTAGTCACAGAGGAAGGCTGTGCTTCTCTGGTCTCAGCTCTGAAGTCAAACCCCTCACACCTGAGAGAGCTGGATCTGAGTAACAATGACCTGAAGGATTCAGGAGTGAAGCTGCTCTCTGCTGGACTGGGGAATCCCCACTGTAAACTGGAGACTCTGAGGTCAGTATTCCTGTAGTTGGTCAACAAGTGATAACTGTTCACCAGATCCACATGTGTTTACCAGGCACACATAGTCCACACCATATGTGTTTGGACAGTGAAGCTTACAGTTTTACATTTGGTGCTATGCTCCATCATTTTGGATTTGAGATAGAATGTTTCATATTAGGCAACAGTACAGAATGTCACCTTTTATTTGATGTTAATGGTGAGAGGTTAGCATGTTTTGTTGTAGCCTCTGTAACTTTCTCATTCATTATTATTCATGATTCATTCATGATTTTTCTTAATCATGGCATCATCAGGATTCATTCAGTAGTGTTTAGAAACATGTTATCTACTCACTTAGACAGAAGATTAATCCAGTCATCATCCACCATTCAGTTACTATCGGGCAAAACATAACCCAGAACACAACCAAAACAAACTGCAAATGCAACCAATGAGATTACAACCGAATACTCAACTTTTGACTACTGTAATACACTATAAGTGAATTGGTCAGAATACTTATGACTTCTTCAAATAGGAGGACTAGATACATAAAGTGCTTTCATTTCTAAACGGTGAAACAGATATGTATTAAAATACCCTCAAATAAAAGGTGACATTATATACTGTCACCTCATATGAAACATTTGATCTCAAATCCAATATGCTGGAGTATAGAGCCACATTTAAAATGTTAGCTTCACTGTCAAACTAGATATGGTGTGGACTGTATACTCAATACAATCTAAATCTGATACCTCACTGTCTGTCTTTTGCCTGATACTGCTTTTTAAACTGCTCTGGTCAGTCTACTCAAATATTCGTACTATACATTTTTCTCTCTACACACAATATTAAGATTTGTTCTAATAATTATATATATATATATGGCAGGTTTCAGGACACTGGTATAAATGAAAAAGGTAGAAAAAATATACTGCCACTATTTTCACCACCAAGGAATTGCAGTGTGGTTTTAATATGATTCTTTGCAGGATGTCAGGCTGTCTAGTCACAGAGGAAGGCTGTGCTTCTCTGGTCTCAGCTCTGAAGTCAAACCCCTCACACCTGAGAGAGCTGGATCTGAGTAACAATGACCTGAAGGATTCAGGAGTGGAGCTGCTCTCTGCTGGACTGGGGAATCCCCACTGTAAACTGGAGACTCTGAGGTAACTAACTAACTAACTTTAAGCATCAGTTGTCAGAGCAGCTTACCGATCACTGCACCTGTACACAGCCCATCTGAAATTAGCCCACCCAACTACCTCATCCCTATATTGTTATTTATTTTGCTCATTTGTACCCCAGTTTCTCTATTTGCACATAATCTCTTGCACATCTATCATTCCAGTGTTAATACTAATTGTAATTATTTTGCACTATAGCCTATGTATTGCCTTACCTCCATAACTTGCTACATTTGCACACACTGTATATATATTTTCTGTTTTATTATTGACTTTATGTTTTGTTTTACCCCATACGTAACTCTGTGTTGTTATTTTTATCGCACTGCTTTGCTTTATCTTGGCAAGGTCGCAGTTGTAAATGAGAACTTGTTCTCAACTGGCTTACCTGGTTAAATAAAGGTTAAATAAAAAATGTATTTAAAAAAAATGGTATTCCACTATTTTCACCACCAAAGAATAGCAGTGTGGTTTTAATATGATTTGATTCTTTGCAGGCTGTCAGGCTGTCTAGTCACAGAGGAAGGCTGTGCTTCTCTGGTCTCAGCTCTGAAGTCAAACCCCTCACACCTGAGAGAGCTGGACCTGAGCTACAATCACCCAGGAGACTCAGGAGTCAGACTGCTCTCTGCTGGACTGGAGGATCCACACTGCAGACTGGAGAGACTCAAGTATGTAGAGGGTTTATGTCAATGTTCATATCAGACATGTTGGAGTTATCAGGATAGTTAAGACAAACATTCTGACCACCACTTGGACTAAGTTATATAAAGACTGTGTGTGTGTGTGTGTGTGTGTGTGTGTGTGTGTGTGTGTGTGTGTGTGTGTGTGTGTGTGAGTGTGTGAGTGTGTGAGTGTGTGAGTGTGTGAGTGTGTGAGTGTGTGAGTGTGTGTGTGTGTGTGTGTGTTTGTGTGTGTGTGAGTTCAGGTGTATCCCTCAATGACTGTCTGTTCTTCTGCTTACCGCTACAGTGTGGAACATGGTGGAGAGAACACAATGAAACCTGGACTTAGAAAATGTGAGTGTTGACTGCTGTGAAGAATATGACTAAGAATAAGTCTTAATTCAAGTGAAGTCAAAGTCAAAGACCACCATCATTACTTACTTGGTCATATTAAATATCAGCTGTAGTTCTACAGAAGCACAAATCAGGGACACCAACAGTTACAAAGAGTTGCTACATAAGAAATGTGTGTTTGTGTTCAGGATGTGTGTGTGTGTGTGTGTGTGTTCAGGATGTGTGTGTGTGTGTGTGTCCAGTGTGTGTCAATGTGTGTGTCTGTGTGTGGCGCGTTCCTGATACATTAGAAATGTGTGTGTGTTTGTGTGTGTGTGTGTGTGTCCAGTGTGTGTGTGTGTGTGTGTGTGTGTGTGTGTGTGTGTGTGTGAGTGTGTGTGTGTGTGTGTGTGTGTGTGTGTGTGTGTGTGTGTGTGTGTGTGTGTATCCAGTGTGTGTGTGTGTGTGTGTGTGTTCAGGATGTGTGTGTGTGTGTGTGTGTAATTAACAGGAATAAGTGTGTTTTATATTACCATACAGTATAACATATGATCATTCAACAAGTCTCAAGTTACCTTAACTTCAACTTTTGATACTTAGAAACATCTACATTAAATGAATTAGTGAAAAGTGAGTTAACATTCTAATGTGAATGATGATGATTTCTAATATTGTGTCTGGTTTCATCCATCAGATGTCTGTGATCTCACACTGGACATAAACACAGTAAACAGACGCCTCTCTCTGTCTGAGGAGAACAGAAAGGTGACATGGAGGAGAGAGGAGCAGCCGTATCCTGATCACCCAGAGAGATTTGATTGCTGGAGACAGGTGCTGTGTAGAGAGGGTCTGACTGGGCGCTGTTACTGGGAGGTAGAGTGGAGTGGGAGAAGGGCTGTTATAGGAGTGACATATAAAGGAATCAGCAGGAGAGGAGGGGGTGGTGACTGTGTGATTGGAGGTAATGACAAGTCCTGGAGTCTGTACTGCTATGGCAACAGTTACTCTGCCTGGCACAATAGTAACCCCACTACCATAGACGTCCCCTCCTCCAGCTCCCACAGAGTAGGAGTGTATCTGGACTGGCCAGCCGGCACTCTGTCCTTCTACAGAGTCTCCTCTGACACACTGACCCACCTGAACACATTCCACTCCACATTCACTGAGCCCCTCTATCCAGGGTTTGGGGTTTATAATGTTGGCTCCTCAGTGTCCCTGTAAATAATCACCATGGTAACACTGACACACACACACACACACACACACACACACACACTGAACACACACTCTGGCCACACACACACTGGACACACACACACACACACACACACACACACACACATTCTGGACACACACATACTGGACACACACACACACACACACACACACATACACACACTGGGGACACACACACACTGGACACATACACACACACACACACACACACTGGACACACACACACACACTGGACACACACACACACGCTGAACACACTGGACACACACACACTGGACACACTCTGGACACAGACACACTGAACACACGGACACACACTGAACACACACACACTGGACACACTCTGGACACAGACACACTGAACACACGGACACACACTGGACACACACACACACACACACACACACACACACACACATACACACTGGACAAACACACACACACTGGACACACACACACACTGGACACACACAGACATACACACACACACACACACACACACACACTGGACACAAACACACTGGACACAAACACACTGAAAACACACACACACACTGGACACACACACACTGGACACACACACGCTGAACACACACACACACACACACACACACACACAAACACTGAACACACACACACACTGGACACACACACACTCTGGACACACACACACTGAACACACACACGCTGAACACACACACACACACACACACAAACACTGAACACACACACACACTGGACACACACACACTCTGGACACAGACACACTGAACACACGGACACACACTGAACACACACACACTGGACACACACACACTGGACACACACACGCTGAACACACACACACACACACACACACACACACACACACACTGAACACACACGCACACTGGACACACACACACTCTGGACACACACACACTGAACACACACACACTGAACACACTCTGGACACAGACACACTGAACACACACACTCACACACTGAACACACACACACACACACACACTGGAAACACACAGACACACACACACTGGACACACACACACTGGACACACACACACTGGACACATTTCCATGTGTTGTGTTTTGATGAAAGGAAATCCCATATAGCCTACTGGACAGGACTTTGCTATGGCATCTTCTGTTTGGGTGTCTCAGGTCAGGTCTGAGCCATGATCAGAATGTGTCTCTGTGTCTATTTCCAGCCCTGCCATTTCTACCTGTCCTGATCTAGTGTTTCACCCCTGACCTCCTCACACCGTCTCACTGTCAATGTCTGTTTTTAGCTCCCACCTCTACTTCACTGTGTTATAATGGACCTTATGCTTGTTATGTCACCTCTGTAACCAGTTATCAAACATACTGACCTTTCTGACCCTATCCCATGGCCCTACTTTCTAGAACTGAAGATTTAAATTCCTCTATGAGTTTTGTTTAGTGTCCATTTACTTATCTATGTATTTGTTGTATATTGGGGTTGTGCTGCAGAGCATCATGGGGGTTTGTATGTGTTGAGATGATCACGTTCCAGATAAATGGTTGATCTGATTCCTGTCTCCCGTCTCATCATTATTGAATTGTTATACAGACGTGGTTATGAATCCAACAAGACATAACAAAAGATTGGTGATGAGTAAGTCTGAATCTACAGGAACTATTCTGTCTGGAAGAAGTGGGTTTTTACAACTGTTTAAAACTGTTATTTTCTGTGGTCCAGTCTAGGCTAATGTTAGCACAGTGTATTGCTAGCAGAGGCAAGTGCATAGTCGAGCTAGCTAAGAAAGAGCGTTAACCAGTGGTGTAAAGTACTTAAGTAAAAATACTTTAAAGTACTACTTAAGTCGTTTTTTGAGGTATCTGTACTTTACTTTACTATTCATATTTTTGACTACTTTTACTTTCACTTCACTACATTCCTAAAGAAAATAATGTACTTTTTACTCCATACATTTTCCCTGACACCCAAAAGTACTCGTTACATTATGAATGCTTAGCAGGACAGAAAATGGTCAAATTCACGCACTTATTTTTCTATAACTGTGATGTAACTGAACATCCACTAGGTGGAGCCAGTGGTCCACTCCTGAGTAGAGACTTGGTTTGGCATGCATTTTCATGGGTTCTGAGACACCTTGAGACATGTCACATAAAATTGATGTTTGTTTGGTATAAACAGTAGGATATATACATATGTAGGTAGAGTCCATTCTCGTTTTAAAAAATCAATAACACAACATTCATTATACTATATCATTTTATACAATACATTATTAAAAACATTCATTTATAATATACAACATAAATAATATATATATATATATATATATGCATAGTTAGATATAGAAGCCTTCATCATATTGAACATTCAACTCACCTTCAAAATGCTCCATGAGGATTAAATGATTCAAGGAGTCTCTTTAAGATGTTTGTCTTCAGGCCTTCTGGTCCTCTAGGTCTTTTTTCTTGGTTGACTGAGACATCCCACG
The DNA here is from genome assembly GCF_964263955.1 of Coregonus lavaretus. Taxonomy (NCBI): domain Eukaryota; kingdom Metazoa; phylum Chordata; class Actinopteri; order Salmoniformes; family Salmonidae; genus Coregonus; species Coregonus lavaretus. Next base: position 401,427 of record NW_028156283.1, read on the forward strand.
GACGCTCTTTTATGGGGTCAAATGGATCTGTTTAGGTCAGCAGTAAAACGGGACATCTTTAAGAATACAATTACCTTTTTTGTTTTTAATTGACTGAGACATCCACTGGACATTCCATCCTCGGACGATTTGCGGACATTCCCGGACGCTGAGAGCTATTTTTATAAGGTTAAAGGATAAACAGGTTTTAAAAAATAGTTTCAAAGACACTTGGGGGACCCCATGTGTACATTCAGTTCCCTTGTGTGTAAGGGACCCCCTAGATGAGCAAACTGTTGACCATTAAAATATGGATAGTAGAGAACTCTTTCTAAAAGGGTAAACAGGTTTACAAAACAGTTGTTTTAAAGAAACACCACACACGCTCACACACACACACACAACCCAAAGAACCAGTGGCTCTTGTGTAGAGAGAGAGAGAGAGAGAGAGAGAGAGAGAGAGAGAGAGAGAGAGAGAGAGAGAGGGAGGGAAGGAGAAAGAAAGAGAGAGAGAGAGAGAGAGAGAGAGAGAGAGAGAGAGAGAGCTGTAATTCATTGAAGGGAAATACACATTTCTTTCAAACCTTTTATATTCTTCTAAAATGTTGCTGCAGAAATGGAAGCATTTATATACAAGTTATTAAAGTTCACTATACAATATTGAATATTAAACTATGACACTAATGTTTACTACTAAACCTTTATATGGATCATAAACTGTATTATTACACAATACTACACCTTACTAAACAATACATGTTTAAATGTATAATTATTATAATAATTATTTTCTTAGAAAAAAAGCAGAATCAGCATTTTTCTCCTTTTCAGGGGCCTTTTGTAACCCGACACCCCCATCAGTCTCCAAATCCCCGTCTTCAAGCTGTGAGGGACTCAGACGTTGCCTCTTCCACCAGGCTCTCCATGGCCTTCAAGGTTTCACATGATTTCTTTTCCATGATAGATCAACCTTCTTGCCGATAAGCCCAAGTTTTGTCTTGAGAACAGAAGGGACCATCTTCGTAAATGTTCACGATGGTGGAAAAACTGTTGCACTTGTTTCATCATATCAAGCACCTTAAACCAATCTCGCCACTTGAAGCTAAAGACAGGCACAAAATAGTTGACCTCTCTGCAAGCGTTTGAAAATACATACGAACTAACAGATTTGGTGGCATTTGCGTTATTGAATTCAGAACAACCTACAATTGTCACTTTGGAGTCTGGACTATACGCTACTGAAGAGATTCGTATGACTTTCAAATCATCTGGCCCACAGACTTCCTCTTCCAATGCATACCCAGGCAGGGATGTTCCATTCAGGGCCTTTTAGATCTGACATAGAGCAAGTCTTATCTTAAGCCATTCCCTCATGCGAAACGCTGGAGAAAAACTCCCGGTTTTTGGCTGAAAAAGGTTGTTGAGACAGCTGTGTGTGAAAATCTTCACTGTTGAATCGTCCGGTTGGCCTCCACTCATATCAATCCCACCATTAAATCAATCAGGTATATCACAAAGAATGGCATCGATGGTTTTGTCCTTGTGGCCCAGACATGAAGGACACAACACACCTAGAATTAGTCTAGGAGACGTGTTTTCTGGAGTTTTCTGTGGTTGATCTCTCTTGAGGTTTCTTGTCAGTCGTAGTGTTCACAGGACAAGTCTAACACTTACTTATACTCAGGCAGACCTACCCAGAAATTACTTTTTCATTCTACAAGGGGTCACAAACTCACTACACAGCAGCTCCATAAGTTCACTACAAAAATTCCCAACTGTTTCACATTTTTCAAACAGTTCAAACTTTAAGTTCAACTAGGTCAGTACACGACACATCAATCACCAGGACATTACTTTTTATTTCAAACATGTTGTAGAGGGTTCGTTGCACAGTGCTGATATTCTCTTATTCTTAAACAAACTTTAAAAACTTTAAACTAGAAAATGACACGGCTTCTGAGTATATGTAAAATATCTTTAGTTATGCAATTGCAGGCAGAAGTTAATACAGAGTCAACAGGATTTGTATCGCTCTTCATAAGTTCTGCAAATTGTCCAAGACAATCTCTGCTTTTCATCCAAGCACGCCCCTCCCTGGCAGATCAGGAGCCACCATGTTTTCTTCTTGTGGCTGTGTGGAAGCAACGAGAAATTGAAACAATCCAGGTCTGTCTGTTCCTCCAGTTGACAGGAGAGAAAAGAGAGAAAAGAGAGAAGAGAGGGAGAGAGAAGTCCATCCCCCAGCTTTGAGCGCGAGGAAGAGGAAGATAAGGCATGACTAGTCCTTGAGGGAGAAATAGTAGACTCTAGTGGGGGGAAGACTAAGGAACCCTTTGATCCAAATTGTGAGGGGTTTGAATTGGCTACTATTGATTTAGCACTTCAACAGGAACAGAAACCTTATTTGACATTGACAGTAATGGGTATGAAAATTTAATTCCTTTGTAATACGGGAGCCTGCAGGACAGCAACCTGTGCAACAGACAAGCCAGATGGAGTCAGGATTGATGGGGAGAAAATCATAGTGCGATCTGCCTCTGGTCATCAATTTATTGAAAGGTTATCAGCCCCAATAACCCTAAAACATGACCAATCAGGATGAGAGGCAACCATACCCATCCTGATATCTAAGCTGTGTCGGGTAAATTTACTAGGACGTGATGTAATGACTAAATTGAATGTGGCTGTCATTTCCGCTGAGAGGGGAATGAAAGTACACATAGTCAGAGACAATATGGTGGTCTGTGGGGAAGGGGAGCCATGTTATTGGTATAGGCAATATTTGTTTAGTGGGGGAATAACTGATATTCCTCGAACCTTGATGGAACTTGCTGATGATGTGGTACCAGGCCCCACTAAAATGTCCCCCGATGACCTACACTGTACTCTCTGGTATAACAAACACCCAGGTCCAGATGCAATCTATGAGAAAGCATTATTTAAAACCACAGAAAGGACTATAGCCTTGAAATGGTTTCACTATGACAACACCCACGCAGGAGTGGAGGTGGAACTAGGGCCCCAAAGTCAGAGACTGTTCAGGGAAATATGGAGCCCACATGTGTCCCTAGCAAAGGAGCCAGCAGAGGACTGGAAAGACATGGGCCAGTGGGAATCCAAGGGTAAGAGGATCACTGATTGGGTCAATATTGTGAGTGGCGATCAACACAGCCCATCCACAGATAGTACATTTAGATGAGAATAGCAGATGCTGAGGAGAGGAATACCTGTTGACAGAAAAGAAGTTCCAGAGCATTTGTGGTCCCGGGGTCCATTAGACGTAGGATTAATAAAAGGGGTAATTCCAGTACAGGTGATACCCAAATCTAATCATAGGCCATATCAGAAGCAATACCCTATGAAACCAGAAGCAATAAAAGGTTTGCAGTTTACCAAGAGCAGATTGGGAGGGACCTTGAGGGAGGGCCAATTCCCGGGGAGATAGTGAGGCCAGAAAAAAGGTGCAGTGTCCTGGAAATCACAGTCTTTTTTTTTTTTTTTTCAGTTCTGCTGGGAGTACATTGGATGATGGGGTTTTGTGTTGAATTAGAGACAGTGAGAATATTAGTCAATACCTAGGAGAGAAGAGAGGTTACGGTAGCAAAGACAGACAAGAAGGAAATGGTAATAGTGGAGACAGGAGTGAGTGGAAGTGTTACAATTGTGACAAAACGGGACATTTTGCTAGAGAATGTGAGGAACCGTGTAGTTACTGTGCAAGGAATGGGCACCAGTTAAGAAACTGTAGGCAGAAGGGGAAGAGAGAAATCAGGAGTCCTCATGACCTGGCTGTTTGGTTGTTTTTTTTTAAATTGGGGTTTTCAAATAAAAAACAACACACCTAGTATGATGTTTATAAAGCCTTGTTGTTTCAATTTTGGGGGGTTTTCAGCAGGTCAAGGGTGATAGGTCTTAGAGGAGCACACAGTGAATTTTATGGAGTTTTTTAGGTTTTGGCTGAGTTTGGGGTATATATGATTTCTTATGAGAATGAATGTCATGAGGATTAATGAACACTTGGGATAAGTAACATTTATTAAAAATTTAGAATAATGGTAATGTTTGGTATTCTATGGGATGGTATTTCAATTGCCTCTGAACTCTGTTTTAACTTTCTGGTGTTAATTAATCATCCACACTGGTAAATTCTAAAGGCATGAGAGGAGGACTTTAAGATAGTTTATTTTACCAATAAATAAAAATAAGGGATGGCAATTGGATGATAAATTACCAATATTACCTAAGTGATTGTTAGGTAGGTGATAATATTGACACATGGGCAGTGACATGTGTCAAAAGGAGGGATGGATGGTAGAACAGATTAGACAACACTTTGTTGCACATGGGATTACTAATTATTAAAAAAAAAAAAGATGTGTTGTCTGTGCTCAAAATAATCACCAGGGCAGACAAAGGGCACCTCAGGGTGAGTATCCTCCGGCTAAGTACCCTTTCCAGCAATTGGAAATGGATTTTATAGTGTTATCACGGAGTGAAGGGAAGAAATTTAGAGTAACCCCAGATAAAATGGGTTATCCCCCTTTGAGAAAGTGTTTGGAAGACCTTACAGAATGCCACAGTTGGCAGAACCAGACAGGCAGACATAGAACTAGAGAGCACCCTAGCAGAACACGTGAGAAGGTCGTTTATTAACCACACCTGTATGTCAGAGGTTTTGTGCCCCCACAGGTGAATTAAAGAAGAAGGTGACCCACTCTATCTAACCAGGAGACTGAAGCAGGCCTGGCGGGAAGGGCCCTACCAAGTACTGCCTTTGCCAGCAGAACAGCTGAGAGATCCATCTGGGTGCATGTCACACACTGTAAAAAGGCAAAACCAGCTACACCTGACGAACAAACACAGAGTTAGGAGAAAGATCCGATAACCACAAGGGTCCGGGGGTTGGCTCCTTAACGAAGATTCCCTTACCCTGTCTGATCATCCCTGTGTGAGTTCGGTAGAAGGTGAAGCAATGGGTTGGCCTCTGGCATCTGACATGTTCTCAGGGCAAGGGTGGGGATTCACAGGTCTCCCGACGGTAGGTAGCTGTCTGATTGTGGGGGCCATATTCCTAACACACATGGACCCTCCTGTTTCAGCCAGAAGTGGTAGTTAACCTAACACAAGTTGAAAAGGCATAGGAGACAGCTAGACGTAGGGAAAGGGGAAATACTAGGGACTTTAGGGAAGGACATCACCATATGTATGTCACCATTTTTATTTTTTTATTTCACCTTTATTTAACCAGGTAAACCAGTTGAGAACAGGTTCTCATTTACAACTGTGACCTGGCCAAGACAAAGCAAAGTAGTGCAACAAAAAAACAACACAGAGTTACATATGGGGTAAAAAAAAAAACAAAGTCAGAGATACAACAGAAAATATATATACAGTGTGTGCAAATGTAGCAAGTTATGGAGGTAAGGCAATAAATAGGCTATAGTGCAGAATAATTACAATAGTATTAACACTGGAATGCTAGATGTGCAAGAGATTATGTGCAAATAGAGATAATGGGGTGCAAAAGAGCAAATTAAATAACAATATAGGGATGAGGTAGTTGGGTGGGCTAATTTCAGATGGGCTGTGTACAGGTGCAGTGATCGGTAAGGTGCTCTGACAACTGATGCTTAAAGTTATTGAGGGAGATAAGAGTCTCCAGCTTCAGAGATTTTTGCAATTCGTTCCAGTCATTGGCAGCAGAGAACTGGAAGGAATGGCGGCCAAAGGAGGTGTTGGCTTTGGGAATGACCAGTGAGATATACCTGCTGGAGCGCAGACTACGGGTGGGTGCTGCTATGGTGACCAATGAGCTAAGATAAGGCGGGGATTTGCCTAGCAGTGATTTATAGATGGCCTGGAGCCAGTGGGTTTGACGACGAACATGTAGTGAGGACCAGCCAACAAGAGCGTACAGGTCACAGTGGTGGGTAGTGTATGGGGCTTTGGAGACAAAACGGATGGCACTGTGATAGACTACATCCAATTTGCTGAGTAGAGTGTTGGAGGCTATTTTATAAATGACATCGCCGAAGTCAAGGATCGGTAGGATAGTCAGTTTTACGAGGGCATGTTTGGCAGCATGAGTGAAGGAGGCTTTGTTGCGAAATAGGAAGCCGATCCTAGATTTAACTTTGGATTGGAGATTCTTTATGTGAGTCTGGAAGTTGAGTTTACAGTCTAACCAGACACCTAGGTATTTGTAGTTGTCCACATACTCTAGGTCAGACCCGTCGAGAGTGGTGATTCTAGTCGGGTGGGCGGGTGCTAGCAGCGTTCGATTGAAAAGCATGCATTTAGTTTTACTAGTGTTTAAGAGCAGTTGAAGGCTACTGAAGGATTGTTGTATGGCATTGAAGCTCGTTTGGAGGTTTGTTAACACAGTGTCCAATGAAGGGCCAGATGTATACAAAATGGTGTCGTCTGCGTAGAGGTGGATCTGAGAGTCACCAGCAGCAAGAGCGACATCATTGATATACACGGAGAAAAGTGTCGGCCCAAGAATTGAACCCTGTGGCACCCCCATAGAGACTGCCATAGGTCCAGACAACAGGCCCTCCGATTTGACACACTGAACTCTATCTGAGAAGTAGTTGGTGAACCAGGCGAGGCAGTCATTTGAGAAACCAAGGCTATTTAGTCTGCCAATAAGAATGCGGTGGTTGACAGAGTCGAAAGCCTTGGCCAGGTCGATGAAGACGGCTGCACAGTACTGTCTATTATCAATCGCGGTTATAATATCGTTTAGGACCTTGAGCGTGGCTGAAGTGCACCCGTGACCAGCTCGGAAACCAGATTGCATAGCGGAGAAGGTACGGTGGTATTCGAAATGGTCGATGATCTGTTTATTAACTTGGCTTTCGAATACTTTCGAAAGGCAGGGCAGGATGGATATAGGTCTGTAGCAGTTTGGATCTAGAGTGTCACCCCCTTTGAAGAGGGGGATGACCGCGGCAGCTTTCCAATCTCTGGGGATCTCAGACGTTATGAAAGAGAGGTTGAACAGACTAGTAATAGCGGTTGCGACAATTTCGGCGGCTAGTTTTAGGAAGAAAGGGTCCAGATTGTCTAGCCCAGCTGATTTGTAGGGGTCCAGATTTTGCAGCGCTTTCAAAACATCAGCTGTCTGAATTTGTGTGAAGGAGAAGCGGGGGGGGCATGGGCAAGTTGCAGCAGAGGGTGCAGAGTTGGTGGCCGGGTTAGTGGTAGCCAGATGGAAAGCATGGCCAGCTGTAGCAAAATGCTTGTTGAAATTCTCGATTATTGTAGATTTATCGGTGGTGATAGTGTTTCCTAGCCTCAGTGCAGTGGGCAGCTGGGAGGAAGTGCTCTTATTCTCCATGGACTTTACAGTGTCCCAAAACTTTTTGGAGTTAGTGCTACAGGATGCAAATTTCTGTTTGAAAAAGTTAGCCTTTGCTTTCCTGACTGCTTGTGTATATTGGTTCCTAACTTCCCTGAAAAGTTGCATATCGCGGGGGCTATTTGATGCTAATGCTGTACGCCACAGGATGTTTTTGTGCTGGTCAAGGGCAGTCAAGTCTGAGGAGAACCAGGGGCTATATCGGTTCTTAGTTCTGTATTTTTTGAAAGGGGCATGTTTATTTAAGATTGAGAGGAAATTACTTTTAAGGAACAACCAGGCATCCTCTACTGACGGAATGAGATCTATATCCATCCAGGATACCTGGGCCAGGTCAATTAGGAAGGCCTCCTCGCTAAAGTGTTTTAGGGAGCGTTTGACAGTGATGAGGGGTGGTTGTTTGACCGCGGACCCGTTACGGACGCAGGCAATAAGGCAGTGATCGCTGAGATCCTGGTTGAAGACAGCTGAGGTGTATTTAGAGGGTATGTTAGTCAGGATGATATCTATGAGGGTACCTATGTTTAAGGATTTAGGGTTGTACCTGGTAGGTTCGTTGATAATTTGCGTGAGGTTGAGGGCATCTAGCTTGGATTGTAGGATGGCTGGGGTATTAAGCATATCCCAATTTAGGTCACCAAGCAGTACAAACTCAGAGGATAAATGGGGGGCAATCAGTTCACATATGGTGTCCAGGGCACAGCTGGGGGCTGAGGGGGGTCTGTAGCAAGCGGCAACAGTGAGAGACTTATTTCTGGAAAGGTGGATTTTTAGAAGTAGAAGCTCAAACTGTTTGGGCACAGACCTGGATAGTATGATAGAGCTCTGCAGGCTATCTCTACAGTAGATTGCAACTCCACCCCCTTTGGCAGTTCTATCTAGACGGAAAATGTTGTAGTTGGGGATGGAAATTTCAGAATTTTTGGTGGCCTTCCTGAGCCAGGATTCAGACACTGCTAGAACATCAGGGTTGGCAGAGTGTGCTATGTACATCCTGGGACTATGTAGTTGCTTATACCAAGCGGGGGGGGGGGATATGTCAATCTCCATACACAGTTTAGGGACAGGTGTAGTATTGTGAAAGTAGGGAATTATCAGAAATGGCAGTGCGACCCATATGAGGGTAGGTACTGTCTGAAAGTCTGAATTATGCTAAAACAGATTACAGACCTGACAAGTGAGATATCTTCTTCAACTGGGGCACCCTATAGAGTAAACCTCTCTGAGGGAGGTAGTGAGACAGTGCAAACTATAGACCTGAAGGAAGTAGTACAGATGGAGACGGAGTAAATAGATTTTAACCTGTGGTTGGAATGGATTCAGTATACGGTCTAAAGAGGACTGTTATGCCTGTAGGACAGCCAAACCAAGGTTAACAACTACTCCGTTCCCCTTGACAGGCTTTAACTCTCTGTCAGGTTCCATGCAAGCCACCTGGGAATGTGGTGAAAGAGTCTTGTAGTAACTTGCACTATCTATCTGTATCCCCCGATAACAAAGTCATCCCGACCTGGGTTGCCTCCGTTTGAAGTCACAGGGGATTCTTATTGTTTTTCTAGGACTAATAAGATAGGATACAGGGTAGGGCATCTTAGCTCCTGCTCCCACACAGAGAATGTCACAACTAAAAGAGACCATGACTAATCTCTCCTCTTTGTTGCAGCCAGAGGATTTTAGGAACCAAAACCAGGCCCGTGCTGACATCTGATGGTTGTGTGGTGATAACAGATTGTGAACTCACCTACATATGCAAAAAATCAAATGTGTCAGAGACTGGTGAGTTGTCACGTAGAAAGTAGGACCTCCTCCCGGGATCCTTTGATGAAAGGATATATATTGATGGGATAGGAGTACCTCGAGGGGTTCCAGAAGAATTCAAAGCTAGGAATCAAATCGCAGCTGGGTTTGAATCAAGTATTTTCTGGTGGTCAACAATTAATAAAAACGTAGATTGGATGAATTATGTTTACTATAACCAGCAAGGATTTATAAACCACACTTGTGATGCAATAAAGGGATTAGCTGAGCAGACAGCGGCAACTAGCTTAATGACATGGCAGAATAGAATAGCTTTAGATATGCTTTTGGCTGAGCGGGACGGGGTTTGTGTTCTGTTTGGATCTATGTGCTGTACTTTCATCCCCAAACAATACAGCACCGGACGGGTCCGTGACCAAAGCGCTTCAGGGACTCACCACGCTGGCGAACGAACTGGCTGAGAACTCTGGTATTGATAGCTCCCTAAACGGTTAGTTTGATAACATATTTGGTAAATGGAAAACTATTGTTGTAACTATTCTGGGTGAAGTTATAGCTTCTATGAGTATACTTGTTCTTTGTGGATGTTGTCTTATTCCCTGTGTCTGAGGGTTGGTGAGCAAGGCGGTTTCCCAACAGATGGTGAGATACGGCCCAATCCCGGACTCCGACTGAAGGATATGACCTACCAGGCTTGGTGGAGGACGACGACGATCCAGATAATTTGAGACTGGATGTTTTCCTAGAACTATAAATCTCTAGTTTAAAAGTTATTGTAATGATCTTTTGTGTATTAAAGTCTCGTTTTAAGTATGATGTACTAGTTACCATTGCTAAAAAGTAACGTTATGCTTTTAATCATGGGGTAACCCTGATGAACCTGTAATGTTTTAATATGCAAACCAACTTATATACTTCAATGAGTGTGATTCATTTCTATAACAACATATTTTGTATGTGTGTAATATTTAGTAAAAGGGTGGAATTGATAGATTAATTATTAATGACTAATTATTACACCCTGAAACTGTGTATAATGTGTGAGTGTAGGACCAGTAAAGGCTATGGCATTGAGCCACTATTTAGCAATGTGAGTAAGAGTCAGGCCAGACAACAAAGACAACTGAGAAACTAAGATAAAGAGGCCTCCCAATTTAGGGAGGGGAGAAACTTATGAAAACATGGTGCAGAATATTGTGAGAACGGCAATAACTGAGTAAAGCAGGGAGTAGGATATGTGTGTGTGTGTGTGTATGTATGTGTGTATGCATGTGTGTATATGTGTGTGTGTGTGAACTGAAGGTCAGTAGAGCAGTTTTAGAGTGGAAAACTACAGCCCGCCTACAGAGGGAAGGGATTTCTTTTTGTATGATGTATGAGTATAAAAGATGGACTCTGAAATTGTGATGGCAGAATTCTCAATGAATAAATATCTCTGACCATGCAGACCGGGACTCTGGGCGTTACTTAAATCCCAAAAGACTTACAACCTTTTGGGAGACGCACAGAGACACTAAAATAGTTTGTTAAATAATTCACGTAACACTCAGTCCTGTAGATGAATACCTCTCTGAGTGGTTTTACAGTGTCTCAGTCCTGTAGATGAATACCTCTCTGAGTGGTTTTACAGTGTCCCAGTCCTGTAGATGAATACCTCTCTGAGTGGTTTTACAGTGTCCCAGTCCTGTAGATGAATACCTCTCTGAGTGGTTTTACAGTGTCCCAGTCCTGTAGATGAATACCTCTCTGAGTGGTTTTACAGTGTCCCAGTCCTGTAGATGACTACCTCTCTGAGTGGTTCTACAGTGTCCCAGTCCTGTAGATGAATACCTCTCTGAGTGGTTCTATAGTGTCTCAGTCCTGTAGATGAATACCTCTCTGAGTGGTTCTACAGTGTCTCAGTCCTGTAGATGAATACCTCTCTGAGTGGTTTTACAGTGTCCCAGTCCTGTAGATGAATACCTCTCTGAGTGGTTCTCCAGTGTCCCAGTCCTGTAGATGAATACCTCTTTGAGTGGTTCTACAGTGTCTCAGTCCTGTAGATGAATACCTCTCTGAGTGGTTCTACAGTGTCCCAGTCCTGTAGATGAATACCTCTCTGAGTGGTTCTCCAGTGTCCCAGTCCTGTAGATGAATACCTCTCTGAGTGGTTCTACAGTGTCCCAGTCCTGTAGATGAATACCTCTCTGAGTGGTTTTACAGTGTCTCAGTCCTGTAGATGAATACCTCTCTGAGTGGTTCTCCAGTGTCCCAGTCCTGTAGATGAATACCTCTCTGAGTGGTTTTACAGTGTCCCAGTCCTGTAGATGAATACCTCTCTGAGTGGTTTTACAGTGTCCCAGTCCTGTAGATAAATACCTCTCTGAGTGGTTCTCCAGTGTCCCAGTCCTGTAGATGAATACCTCTCTGAGTGGTTCTCCAGTGTCCCAGTCCTGTAGATGAATACCTCTCTGAGTGGTTCTACAGTGTCCCAGTCCTGTAGATGAATACCTCTCTGAGTGGTTCTCCAGTGTCCCAGTCCTGTAGATGAATACCTCTCTGAGTGGTTCTACAGTGTCCCAGTCCTGTAGATGAATACCTCTCTGAGTGGTTTTACAGTGTCTCAGTCCTGTAGATGAATACCTCTCTGAGTGGTTCTACAGTGTCCCAGTCCTGTAGATGAACACCTCTCTGAGTGGTTTTACAGTGTCCCAGTCCTGTAGATGAATACCTCTCTGAGTGGTTCTACAGTGTCCCAGTCCTGTAGATGAATACCTCTCTGAGTGGTTTTACAGTGTCCCAGTCCTGTAGATGAATACCTCTCTGAGTGGTTCTACATTGTCCCAGTCCTGTAGATGAATACCTCTCTCTGAGTGGTTTTACAGTGTCCCAGTCCTGTAGATGAATACCTCTCTGAGTGGTTTACAGTGTCTCAGTCCTGTAGATGAATACCTCTCTGAGTGGTTCTACAGTGTCCCAGTCCTGTAGATGAATACCTCTCTGAGTGGTTTTACAGTGTCCCAGTCCTGTAGATGAATACCTCTCTGAGTGGTTCTACAGTGTCCCAGTCCTGTAGATGAATACCTCTCTGAGTGGTTTTACAGTGTCCCAGTCCTGTAAATGAATACCTCTCTGAGTGGTTCTACAGTGTCCCAGTCCTGTAGATGAATACCTCTCTCTGAGTGGTTTTACAGTGTCCCAGTCCTGTAGATGAATACCTCTCTGAGTGGTTTACAGTGTCCCAGTCCTGTAGATGAATACCTCTCTGAGTGGTTTTACAGTGTCCCAGTCCTGTAGATGAATACCTCTCTGAGTGGTTCTACAGTGTCCCAGTCCTGTAGATGAATACCTCTCTGAGTGGTTTTACAGTGTCTCAGTCCTGTAGATGAATACCTCTCTGAGTGGTTTTACAGTGTCCCAGTCCTGTAGATGAATACCTCTCTGAGTGGTTTTACAGTGTCCCAGTCCTGTAGATGAATACCTCTCTGAGTGGTTTTACAGTGTCCCAGTCCTGTAGATGAATACCTCTCTGAGTGGTTTTACAGTGTTTCAAACCTGTAGATGAATACCTCTCTCAGTGGTTTTACAGTGTCTCCGTCCTGTAGATGAATACCTCTCTGAGTGGTTTTACAGTGTTTCAATCCTGTAGATGAATACCTCTCTGAGTGGTTCTACAGTGTCTCAGTCCTGTAGATGAATACCTCTCTGAGTGGTTTTACAGTGTCCCAGTCCTGTAGATGAATACCTCTCTGAGTGGTTTTACAGTGTCCCAGTCCTGTAGATGAATACCTCTCTGAGTGGTTCTACAGTGTCCCAGTCCTGTAGATGAATACCTCTCTGAGTGGTTTTACAGTGTCTCAGTCCTGTAGATGAATACCTCTCTGAGTGGTTTTACAGTGTCCCAGTCCTGTAGATGAATACCTCTCTGAGTGCTTTTACAGTGTCCCAGTCCTGTAGATGAATACCTCTCTGAGTGGTTTTACAGTGTCCCAGTCCTGTAGATGAATACCTCTCTGAGTGGTTTTACAGTGTTTCAATCCTGTAGATGAATACCTCTCTCAGTGGTTTTACAGTGTCTCAGTCCTGTAGATGAATACCTCTCTGAGTGGTTTTACAGTGTTTCAATCCTGTAGATGAATACCTCTCTGAGTGGTTCTACAGTGTCTCAGTCCTGTAGATGAATACCTCTCTGAGTGGTTTTACAGTGTCCCAGTCCTGTAGATGAATACCTCTCTGAGTGGTTTTACAGTGTCCCAGTCCTGTAGATGAATAACTCTCTGAGTGGTTTTACAGTGTCCCAGTCCTGTAGATGAATACCTCTCTGAGTGGTTTTACAGTGTCTCAGTCCTGTAGATGAATACATCTCTCAGTGGTTTTACAGTGTCTCAGTCCTGTAGATGAATACCTCTCTGAGTGGTTTTACAGTGTCCCAGTCCTGTAGATGAATACCTCTCTGAGTGGTTTTACAGTGTCCCAGTCCTGTAGATGAATACCTCTCTGAGTGGTTTTACAGTGTCCCAGTCCTGTAGATGAATACCTCTCTGAGTGGTTTTACAGTGTCCCAGTCCTGTAGATGACTACCTCTCTGAGTGGTTCTACAGTGTCCCAGTCCTGTAGATGAATACCTCTCTGAGTGGTTCTACAGTGTCTCAGTCCTGTAGATGAATACTTCTCTGAGTGGTTCTACAGTGTCTCAGTCCTGTAGATGAATACCTCTCTGAGTGGTTTTACAGTGTCCCAGTCCTGTAGATGAATACCTCTCTGAGTGGTTCTCCAGTGTCCCAGTCCTGTAGATGAATACCTCTCTGAGTGGTTCTACAGTGTCTCAGTCCTGTAGATGAATACCTCTCTGAGTGGTTCTACAGTGTCCCAGTCCTGTAGATGAATACCTCTCTGAGTGGTTCTCCAGTGTCCCAGTCCTGTAGATGAATACCTCTCTGAGTGGTTCTACAGTGTCCCAGTCCTGTAGATGAATACCTCTCTGAGTGGTTTTACAGTGTCTCAGTCCTGTTGATGAATACCTCTCTGAGTGGTTCTCCAGTGTCCCAGTCCTGTAGATGAATACCTCTCTGAGTGGTTTTACATTGTCCCAGTCCTGTAGATGAATACCTCTCTGAGTGGTTTTACAGTGTCCCAGTCCTGTAGATAAATACCTCTCTGAGTGGTTCTCCAGTGTCCCAGTCCTGTAGATGAATACCTCTCTGAGTGGTTCTCCAGTGTCCCAGTCCTGTAGATGAATACCTCTCTGAGTGGTTCTACAGTGTCCCAGTCCTGTAGATGAATACCTCTTTGAGTGGTTCTCCAGTGTCCCAGTCCTGTAGATGAATACCTCTCTGAGTGGTTCTACAGTGTCCCAGTCCTGTAGATGAATACCTCTCTGAGTGGTTCTACATCGTCTCAGTCCTGTAGATGAATACCTCTCTGAGTGGTTTTACAGTGTCCCAGTCCTGTAGATGACTACCTCTCTGAGTGGTTCTACAGTGTCCCAGTCCTGTAGATGAATACCTCTCTGAGTGGTTCTACAGTGTCTCAGTCCTGTAGATGAATACCTCTCTGAGTGGTTCTACAGTGTCTCAGTCCTGTAGATGAATACCTCTCTGAGTGGTTTTACAGTGTCCCAGTCCTGTAGATGAATACCTCTCTGAGTGGTTCTCCAGTGTCCCAGTCCTGTAGATGAATACCTCTCTGAGTGGTTCTACAGTGTCTCAGTCCTGTAGATGAATACCTCTCTGAGTGGTTCTACAGTGTCCCAGTCCTGTAGATGAATACCTCTCTGAGTGGTTCTCCAGTGTCCCAGTCCTGTAGATGAATACCTCTCTGAGTGGTTCTACAGTGTCCCAGTCCTGTAGATGAATACCTCTCTGAGTGGTTTTACAGTGTCTCAGTCCTGTAGATGAATACCTCTCTGAGTGGTTCTCCAGTGTCCCAGTCCTGTAGATGAATAACTCTCTGAGTGGTTTTACAGTGTCCCAGTCCTGTAGATGAATACCTCTCTGAGTGGTTTTACAGTGTCCCAGTCCTGTAGATAAATACCTCTCTGAGTGGTTCTCCAGTGTCCCAGTCCTGTAGATGAATACCTCTCTGAGTGGTTCTCCAGTGTCCCAGTCCTGTAGATGAATACCTCTCTGAGTGGTTCTACAGTGTCCCAGTCCTGTAGATGAATACCTCTCTGAGTGGTTCTCCAGTGTCCCAGTCCTGTAGATGAATACCTCTCTGAGTGGTTCTACAGTGTCCCAGTCCTGTAGATGAATACCTCTCTGAGTGGTTCTACAGTGTCTCAGTCCTGTAGATGAATACCTCTCTGAGTGGTTTTACAGTGTCCCAGTCCTGTAGATGAATACCTCTCTGAGTGGTTATCCAGTGTCCCAGTCCTGTAGATGAATACCTCTCTGAGTGGTTCTACAGTGTCTCAGTCCTGTAGATGAATACCTCTCTGAGTGGTTCTACAGTGTCCCAGTCCTGTAGATGAATACCTCTCTGAGTGGTTCTCCAGTGTCCCAGTCCTGTAGATGAATACCTCTCTGAGTGGTTCTACAGTGTCCCAGTCCTGTAGATGAATACCTCTCTGAGTGGTTTTACAGTGTCTCAGTCCTGTAGATGAATACCTCTCTGAGTGGTTCTCCAGTGTCCCAGTCCTGAATATGAATACCTCTCTGAGTGGTTTTACAGTGTCCCAGTCCTGTAGATGAATACCTCTCTGAGTGGTTTTACAGTGTCCCAGTCCTGTAGATAAATACCTCTCTGAGTGGTTCTCCAGTGTCCCAGTCCTGTAGATGAATACCTCTCTGAGTGGTTCTCCAGTGTCCCAGTCCTGTAGATGAATACCTCTCTGAGTGGTTCTACAGTGTCCCAGTCCTGTAGATGAATACCTCTCTGAGTGGTTCTCCAGTGTCCCAGTCCTGTAGATGAATACCTCTCTGAGTGGTTCTACAGTGTCTCAGTCCTGTAGATGAATACCTCTCTGAGTGGTTTTACAGTGTCCCAGTCCTGTAGATGAATACCTCTCTGAGTGGTTTTACAGTGTCCCAGTCCTGTAGATGAATACCTCTCTGAGTGGTTTTACAGTGTCCCAGTCCTGTAGATGAATACCTCTCTGAGTGGTTTTACAGTGTCTCAGTCCTGTAGATGAATACCTCTCTGAGTGGTTTTACAGTGTCTCAGTCCTGTAGATGAATACCTCTCTGAGTGGTTCTCCAGTGTCCCATTCCTGTAGATGAATACCTCTCTGAGTGGTTTTACAGTGTCCCAGTCCTGTAGATGAATACCTCTCTGAGTGGTTTTACAGTGTCCCAGTCCTGTAGATGAATACCTCTCTGAGTGGTTTTACAGTGTCCCAGTCCTGTAGATGAATACCTCTCTGAGTGGTTCTACAGTGTCCCAGTCCTGTAGATGAATACCTCTCTGAGTGGTTCTACAGTGTCTCAGTCCTGTAGATGAATACCTCTCTGAGTGGTTCTACAGTGTCTCAGTCCTGTAGATGAATACCTCTCTGAGTGGTTTTACATTGTCCCAGTCCTGTAGATGAATACCTCTCTGAGTGGTTCTCCAGTGTCCCAGTCCTGTAGATGAATACCTCTCTGAGTGGTTCTACAGTGTCTCAGTCCTGTAGATGAATACCTCTCTGAGTGGTTCTACAGTGTCCCAGTCCTGTAGATGAATACCTCTCTGAGTGGTTCTCCAGTGTCCCAGTCCTGTAGATGAATACCTCTCTGAGTGGTTCTACAGTGTCCCAGTCCTGTAGATGAATACCTCTCTGAGTGGTTTTACAGTGTCTCAGTACTGTAGATGAATACCTCTCTGAGTGGTTCTCCAGTGTCCCAGTCCTGTAGATGAATACCTCTCTGAGTGGTTTTACAGTGTCCCAGTCCTGTAGATGAATATCTCTCTGAGTGGTTTTACAGTGTCCCAGTCCTGTAGATAAATACCTCTCTGAATGGTTCTCCAGTGTCCCAGTCCTGTAGATGAATACCTCTCTGAGTGGTTCTCCAGTGTCCCAGTCCTGTAGATGAATACCTCTCTGAGTGGTTTTACAGTGTCCCAGTCCTGTAGATGAATACCTCTCTGAGTGGTTCTCCAGTGTCCCAGTCCTGTAGATGAATACCTCTCTGAGTGGTTCTACAGTGTCTCAGTCCTGTAGATGAATACCTCTCTGAGTGGTTTTACAGTGTCCCAGTCCTGTAGATGAATACCTCTCTGAGTGGTTTTACAGTGTCCCAGTCCTGTAGATGAATACCTCTCTGAGTGGTTTTACAGTGTCCCAGTCCTGTAGATGAATACCTCTCTGAGTGGTTTTACAGTGTCTCAGTCCTGTAGATGAATACCTCTCTGAGTGGTTTTACAGTGTCTCAGTCCTGTAGATGAATACCTCTCTGAGTTGTTTTACAGTGTCCCAGTCCTGTAGATGAATACCTCTCTGAGTGGTTTTACAGTGTCCCAGTCCTGTAGATGATTACCTCTCTGAGTGGTTTTACAGTGTCCCAGTCCTGTAGATGAATACCTCTCTGAGTGGTTTTACAGTGTCCCAGTCCTGTAGATGAATACCTCTCTGAGTGGTTCTACAGTGTCCCAGTCCTGTAGATGAATACCTCTCTGAGTGGTTCTACAGTGTCTCAGTCCTGTAGATGAATACCTCTCTGAGTGGTTCTACAGTGTCTCAGTCCTGTAGATGAATACCTCTCTGAGTGGTTTTACATTGCCCCAGTCCTGTAGATGAATACCTCTCTGAGTGGTTCTCCAGTGTCCCAGTCCTGTAGATGAATACCTCTCTGAGTGGTTCTACAGTGTCTCAGTCCTGTAGATGAATACCTCTCTGAGTGGTTCTACAGTGTCCCAGTCCTGTAGATGAATACCTCTCTGAGTGGTTCTCCAGTGTCCCAGTCCTGTAGATGAATACCTCTCTGAGTGGTTTTACAGTGTCTCAGTACTGTAGATGAATACCTCTCTGAGTGGTTCTCCAGTGTCCCAGTCCTGTAGATGAATACCTCTCTGAGTGGTTTTACAGTGTCCCAGTCCTGTAGATGAATACCTCTCTGAGTGGTTTTACAGTGTCCCAGTCCTGTAGATAAATACCTCTCTGAGTGGTTCTCCAGTGTCCCAGTCCTGTAGATGAATACCTCTCTGAGTGGTTCTACAGTGTCTCAGTCCTGTAGATGAATACCTCTCTGAGTGGTTCTACAGTGTCCCAGTCCTGTAGATGAATACCTCTCTGAGTGGTTCTCCAGTGTCCCAGTCCTGTAGATGAATACCTCTCTGAGTGGTTCTACAGTGTCCCAGTCCTGTAGATGAATACCTCTCTGAGTGGTTTTACAGTGTCTCAGTACTGTAGATGAATACCTCTCTGAGTGGTTCTCCAGTGTCCCAGTCCTGTAGATGAATACCTCTCTGAGTGGTTTTACAGTGTCCCAGTCCTGTAGATGAATATCTCTCTGAGTGGTTTTACAGTGTCCCAGTCCTGTAGATAAATACCTCTCTGAATGGTTCTCCAGTGTCCCAGTCCTGTAGATGAATACCTCTCTGAGTGGTTCTCCAGTGTCCCAGTCCTGTAGATGAATACCTCTCTGAGTGGTTTTACAGTGTCCCAGTCCTGTAGATGAATACCTCTCTGAGTGGTTCTCCAGTGTCCCAGTCCTGTAGATGAATACCTCTCTGAGTGGTTCTACAGTGTCTCAGTCCTGTAGATGAATACCTCTCTGAGTGGTTTTACAGTGTCCCAGTCCTGTAGATGAATACCTCTCTGAGTGGTTTTACAGTGTCCCAGTCCTGTAGATGAATACCTCTCTGAGTGGTTTTACAGTGTCCCAGTCCTGTAGATGAATACCTCTCTGAGTGGTTTTACAGTGTCTCAGTCCTGTAGATGAATACCTCTCTGAGTGGTTTTACAGTGTCTCAGTCCTGTAGATGAATACCTCTCTGAGTTGTTTTACAGTGTCCCAGTCCTGTAGATGAATACCTCTCTGAGTGGTTTTACAGTGTCCCAGTCCTGTAGATGATTACCTCTCTGAGTGGTTTTACAGTGTCCCAGTCCTGTAGATGAATACCTCTCTGAGTGGTTTTACAGTGTCCCAGTCCTGTAGATGAATACCTCTCTGAGTGGTTCTACAGTGTCCCAGTCCTGTAGATGAATACCTCTCTGAGTGGTTCTACAGTGTCTCAGTCCTGTAGATGAATACCTCTCTGAGTGGTTCTACAGTGTCTCAGTCCTGTAGATGAATACCTCTCTGAGTGGTTTTACATTGCCCCAGTCCTGTAGATGAATACCTCTCTGAGTGGTTCTCCAGTGTCCCAGTCCTGTAGATGAATACCTCTCTGAGTGGTTCTACAGTGTCTCAGTCCTGTAGATGAATACCTCTCTGAGTGGTTCTACAGTGTCCCAGTCCTGTAGATGAATACCTCTCTGAGTGGTTCTCCAGTGTCCCAGTCCTGTAGATGAATACCTCTCTGAGTGGTTTTACAGTGTCCCAGTCCTGTAGATGAATACCTCTCTGAGTGGTTTTACAGTGTCCCAGTCCTGTAGATAAATACCTCTCTGAGTGGTTCTCCAGTGTCCCAGTCCTGTAGATGAATACCTCTCTGAGTGGTTCTCCAGTGTCCCAGTCCTGTAGATGAATACCTCTCTGAGTGGTTTTACAGTGTCCCAGTCCTGTAGATGAATACCTCTCTGAGTGGTTCTCCAGTGTCCCAGTCCTGTAGATGAATACCTCTCTGAGTGGTTCTACAGTGTCTCAGTCCTGTAGATGAATACCTCTCTGAGTGGTTTTACAGTGTCCCAGTCCTGTAGATGAATACCTCTCTGAGTGGTTTTACAGTGTCCCAGTCCTGTAGATGAATACCTCTCTGAGTGGTTTTACAGTGTCCCAGTCCTGTAGATGAATACCTCTCTGAGTGGTTTTACAGTGTCTCAGTCCTGTAGATGAATACCTCTCTGAGTGGTTTTACAGTGTCTCAGTCCTGTAGATGAATACCTCTCTGAGTTGTTTTACAGTGTCCCAGTCCTGTAGATGAATACCTCTCTGAGTGGTTTTACAGTGTCCCAGTCCTGTAGATGATTACCTCTCTGAGTGGTTTTACAGTGTCCCAGTCCTGTAGATGAATACCTCTCTGAGTGGTTTTACAGTGTCCCAGTCCTGTAGATGAATACCTCTCTGAGTGGTTCTACAGTGTCCCAGTCCTGTAGATGAATACCTCTCTGAGTGGTTCTACAGTGTCTCAGTCCTGTAGATGAATACCTCTCTGAGTGGTTCTACAGTGTCTCAGTCCTGTAGATGAATACCTCTCTGAGTGGTTTTACATTGCCCCAGTCCTGTAGATGAATACCTCTCTGAGTGGTTCTCCAGTGTCCCAGTCCTGTAGATGAATACCTCTCTGAGTGGTTCTACAGTGTCTCAGTCCTGTAGATGAATACCTCTCTGAGTGGTTCTACAGTGTCCCAGTCCTGTAGATGAATACCTCTCTGAGTGGTTCTCCAGTGTCCCAGTCCTGTAGATGAATACCTCTCTGAGTGGTTTTACAGTGTCCCAGTCCTGTAGATGAATACCTCTCTGAGTGGTTTTACAGTGTCCCAGTCCTGTAGATAAATACCTCTCTGAGTGGTTCTCCAGTGTCCCAGTCCTGTAGATGAATACCTCTCTGAGTGGTTTTACAGTGTCCCAGTCCTGTAGATGAATACCTCTCTGAGTGGTTCTACAGTGTCCCAGTCCTGTAGATGAATACCTCTCTGAGTGGTTCTCCAGTGTCCCAGTCCTGTAGATGAATACCTCTCTGAGTGGTTCTACAGTGTCTCAGTCCTGTAGATGAATACCTCTCTGAGTGGTTCTACAGTGTCCCAGTCCTGTAGATGAATACCTCTCTGAGTGGTTCTCCAGTGTCCCAGTCCTGTAGATGAATACCTCTCTGAGTGGTTCTCCAGTGTCCCAGTCCTGTAGATGAATACCTCTCTGAGTGGTTTTACAGTGTCTCAGTCCTGTAGATGAATACCTCTCTGAGTGGTTCTACAGTGTCCCAGTCCTGTAGATGAATACCTCTCTGAGTGGTTCTCCAGTGTCCCAGTCCTGTAGATGAATACCTCTCTGAGTGGTTTTACAGTGTCTCAGTCCTGTAGATGAATACCTCTCTGAGTGGTTCTACAGTGTCTCAGTCCTGTAGATGAATACCTCTCTGAGTGGTTTTACAGTGTCTCAGTCCTGTAGATGAATACCTCTCTGAGTGGTTCTCCAGTGTCCCAGTCCTATAGATGAATACCTCTCTGAGTGGTTCTCCAGTGTCCCAGTCCTGTAGATGAATACCTCTCTGAGTGGTTTTACAGTGTCTCAGTCCTGTAGATGAATACCTCTCTGAGTGGTTCTACAGTGTCCTGTGGTTTTCTCGAGCACGGTTATATGTCAGACATTTAAACGGCGACGGATAGCGGAAAGCAAACCCCGTATTGAGTCAATACTGTCATCGATTGGTAAACATAATCCTTAACGTAAATATCCCAGGTTCGTACACAACGATTTTCCTTACATGTTGACTTTGCGCGCAGCCTTGGCGGCGAGCTGCATCCTGTAGGCTTTGCCACGGGTGGATTTGCGAGCGGTTTGCTTGGTTCTGGCCATGGCGCTAGCTTCCTTCTTAGCTGCAGCTGACGGGAGAGGACGTGTTTTTCTCTGGCTGGAGGTAAGTAGGTAAGTAGGTAAGTAGGGGTAAGCTACATGTAGTGTTGAGTAAAGCTTAACCATGTATTAGATCGTAGGTAGGTAGTTAGCTGTAGTTAGGTATTGTATTTATTGTAGGTTAGTATTGTTGTTATTGTAGCTTTCCGTGGGTAATTTGTGGGTTAGTTTCGAGGCATGAGGCTAGCTAGCTAGCGGGTAGCTATTGGTAACGATTAGCAACGCTGGAGAGCTGGTTCCAACGGTAATGTACTCCTACCCAACGTTTAACTTTTGCTTAACCATGTATTAGATCGTAGGTAGGTAGCTAGCTGTAGTTAGGTATTGAATTTATTGTAGGTTAGTATTGTGGTTGTAGTAGCTTTCCATAGGTAATTGTGGACTAGTATCGAGGCACGAGGCTAGCTAGCTAGCGGGTAGCTATTGGTAACGATTAGCAACGCTGGAGAGCTGGTTCCAACGTTTAATTATTATTATTATTATTATTATTATTTTTTTTTTTGCTGCGTTGTGAAGGGAACTCGACACGGACTTGAATTGTCTGTTTGGTGTGCTGACACACTCTTGGCAGTTTGTTGTGGCCAGGTGTTGATGCTAAGTTGTGTGTTAATGGATGCTAGCTTGCAGGTTGGCTACGGCGTCATAGCTAGGCTTCGTGGGTTGTTGTGGGTAGTTACTGTGTCTTGGCAGTGTCCTCGGCCGTGCCAGCTGTAGCACGAAGCTAGCTAGCTAGCCGTTCTTCAAACAGAGTCGACACAGTGGCCATTGCTAGCTACCCAACATGACCATTTGGCTGTACTGTAGTAGCTAACCACAATTTACTTGTCCTAGCTAGCCAACGTCTAATCATTGCTGCGTCATATAAGGAACTTGACACAGACACGAATGATCTGTTTAGTGTGATATCACAATATTGGTGGTTTGTTGTGACCAAGTGTTGGCGCTAAACGGTGTGTTATTGTTATTGGATGCTAGTCTGCTAGTTGGCTATGGAGTCATAGTTGGCTAGCTGAACAAAGTGGGTTGAGTCTACTCCTTTAAACATTGAACCGCTGTGGTTCACAACAATTCTGATTTCCAAAGGCGGAAGTTGGGAGAGTTTTTGTTCGGGTGGTTCAGTGAAACAATTTTAGTTTCCGAGCTAGAAGATTTGGTGAGGGAGGCCCTGCTCTCTCCACTCCCAGATGCTTAGCCCATTTCATTCCGATCTCCTCTGCATTTTTGTAGCCATTTGCTACAGCCTGTCAACTATGCCTCTGCCTATCCCTGTTCTCTCCTCTCTGCACAGGCTACACAAACGCACCACACCGCGTGGCTGCTGCCTCTCCAATTTGGTGGTCCCTGCACGCACCACCCACGTGGAGTTCCAGGTCGCAGGCAGCCTCTGGAACTGCCGTTCTGCTGCCAACAAAGCTGACTTCATCCCAGCCTATGCCAACCTCCAGTCCCTCGACTTCCTGGCGCTGACGGAAACATGGATCACCACTGAAAACACCGCTACTCCTACTGCTCTCTCCTCGTCTGACCATGTGTTCTCGCATACCCCGAGAGCATCTGGTCAGAGGGGTGGTGGTACAGGAATCCTCATCTCTCCCAAGTGGACATTCTCAATTTTTCCCCTAACCCATCTGTCTATCTCCTCATTTGAATTCCATGCTGTCACAGTCACTAGCCCATTTAAGCTTAATATCCTTGTCATCTATCGCCCTCCAGGTTCCCTTGGAGAGTTCATCAATGAGCTTGACGCCTTGATAAGTTCCTTCCCTGAGGATGGCTCACCCCTCACAGTTTTGGGGGATTTCAACCTCCCTATGTCCACATTTGACTCATTTCTCTCTGCCTCCTTCTTTCCACTCCTCTCCTCTTTTGACCTCACCCTCTCACCGTCCCCCCCTACTCACAAGGCAGGCAATACGCTTGACCTCATCTTCACTAGATGCTGCTCCTCTACTAATCTCACTGCAACTCCCCTCCAAGTCTCCGACCACTACTTTGTTTCCTTTTCTCTCTCACTCTCCTCCCACACTACTCACTCTGCCCCTACACAGATGGTAATGCGCCGCCGCAACCTTCGCTCTCTCTCTCCCACTACTCTCTCCTCTTCCATCCTATCATCTCTTCCCTCTGCTCAATCCTTCTCCCTCCAATCTCCTGATTCTGCCTCCTCAACCCTCCTCTCCTCCCTTTCTGCATCCTTTGACTCTCTGTGTCCCCTATCCTCACGGCCGGCTCGGTCCTCCCCTCCAGCTCCGTGGCTTGATGACTCATTGCGAGCTCACAGAACAGAGCTCCGGGCAGCGGAGCGGAAATGGAAGAAAACTAAATTCCCTGCCGACCTGGCATCTTTTCACTCCCTCCTCTCTACATTTTCTTCATCTGTTTCTGCTGCTAAGGCCACCTTCTACCACTCTAAATTCCAAGCATCTGCCTCTAACCCTAGGAAGCTCTTTGCCACATTTTCCTCCCTCCTGAATCCTCCCCCCCCCCTCCCCCCCTCCTCTCTCTCTGTGGATGACTTCGTCAACCACTTTGAAAAGAAGGTTGACGACATCCGATCCTTGTTTGTTAAGCCTAATGACACTGCTGGTCCTGCTCACACTGCCCTACCCTATGCTTTGACTTCTTTCTCCCCTCTCTCTCCAGATAAGATCCTGCGACTTGTGACTGCAGGCCGCCCAACAACCTGCCCGCTTGACCCCATCCCCTCCTCCCTTCTCCAGACCATCTCCGGTGACCTTCTCCCCTACCTCACCTCGCTGATCAACTCATCCTTGACCGCTGGCCATGTCCCTTCCGTCTTCAAGAGAGCGAGAGTTACTCCCCTTCTCAAAAAACCAACACTCGACCCCACTGATGTCAACAACTACAGACCAGTATCCCTTCTTTCTTTTCTTTCCAAAACTATTGAGCGTGCCGTCTTTAGCCAACTCTCTTGCTATCTCTCTCAGAATGACCTTCTTGATCCAAACCAATCAGGTTTCAGGACTGGTCATTCAACTGAGACTGCTCTTCTCTGTGTCACAGAGACTCTCCGCACTGCTAAAGCTAACTCTCTCTCCTCTGCTCTTGTCCTTCTAGATCTGTCTGCTGCCTTTGATACTGTGAACCATCAGATCCTCCTCTCCACCCTCTCCGAAATGGGCATCTCCGGCGCGGCTCACTCCTGGATTGCGTCCTACCTGACCGGTCGCTCCTACCAAGTGGCGTGGCGGGAAGCTGTCTCCGCACCACGTGCTCTCACCACTGGTGTCCCCCAGGGATCGGTTTTGGGCCCTCTCCTTTTCTCCCTATACACCAAGTCACTTGGCTCTGTCATATCCTCACATGGCCTTTCCTATCATTGCTACGCTGACGATACACAACTAATCTTCTCCTTTCCCCCTTCTGATCACCAGGTGGCGAATCGCATCTCTGCATGTCTGGCAGACATATCAGTATGGATGACGGATCACCACCTCAAGCTGAACCCTGGCAAGACGGAGCTGCTCTTCCTCCCCGGGAAGGACTGCCCGTTCCATGATCTCGCCATCACGGTAGACAACTCCGCTGTGTCCTCCTCCCAGAGTGCGAAGAGCCTAGGCGTGACCCTGGACAACACCCTGTCGTTCTCCGCCAACATCAAGGCGGTGACCCGCTCCTGCAGGTTCATGCTCTACAACATTCGGAGAGTGCGACCCTGCCTTACACAGGAAGCGGCGCAGGTCCTGGTCCAGGCACTTGTCATCTCCCGTCTGGACTACTGCAACTCGCTGTTGGCTGGGCTCCCTGCCTGTGCCATTAAACCCCTACAACTCATCCAGAATGCCGCAGCCCGTCTGGTGTTCAACCTTCCCAAGTTCTCTCACGTCACCCCCCTCCTCCGCACACTCCACTGGCTTCCAATTGAAGCTCGCATCCGCTACAAGACCATGGTGCTTGCCTTTGGAGCAGTGAGGGGAACGGCACCCCTGTACCTTCAGGCTCTGATCAGTCCCTACACCCAAACGAGGACATTGCGTTCATCCACCTCTGGCCTGCTGGCTCCCCTTCCTCTGCGGAAGCACAGCTCCCCCTCAGCCCAGTCAAAACTGTTCGCTGCTCTGGCACCCCAATGGTGGAACAAGCTCCCTCACGACGCCAGGACAGCGGAGTCACTCACCACCTTCCGGAGACATTTGAAACCCCACCTCTTTAAGGAATACCTGGGATAGGCTAAAGTATTCCTTCTAACCCCCCCCCCAAATTGTAAAGTGGTTATCCCACTGGCTATAGGGTGAACGCACCAATTTGTGAGTCGCTCTGGCTAAGAGCGTCTGCTAAATGACGTTAATGTGCCCTTGAGCAAGGCACTTAACCCTAATTGCTCCTGTAAGTCGCTCTGGTTAAGAGCGTCTGCTAAATGACTAAAATGTAAATGTAAATGTGTCCCAGTCCTGTAGATGAATACCTCTCTGAGTGGTTCTCCAGTGTCCCAGTCCTGTAGATGAATACCTCTCTGAGTGGTTCTACAGTGTCCCAGTCCTGTAGATGAATACCTCTCTGAGTGGTTTTACAGTGTCTCAGTACTGTAGATGAATACCTCTCTGAGTGGTTCTCCAGTGTCCCAGTCCTGTAGATGAATACCTCTCTGAGTGGTTTTACAGTATCAAAGTCCTGTAGAAGAATACCTCTCTGAGTGGTTTTACAGTGTCCCAGTCCTGTAGATAAATACCTCTCTGAGTGGTTCTCCAGTGTCCCAGTTCTGTAGATGAATACCTCTCTGAGTGGTTCTACAGTGTCCCAGTCCTGTAGATGAATACCTCTCTGAGTGGTTCTACAGTGTCCCAGTCCTGTAGATGAATACCTCTCTAAATGGTTCTCCAGTGTCCCAGTCCTGTAGATGAATACCTCTCTGAGTGGTTCTACAGTGTCTCAGTCCTGTAGATGAATACCTCTCTGAGTGGTTCTACAGTGTCCCAGTCCTGTAGATGAATACCTCTCTGAGTGGTTCTCCAGTGTCCCAGTCCTGTAGATAAATACCTCTCTGAGTGGTTCTCCAGTGTCCCAGTCCTGTAGATGAATACCTCTCTGAGTGGTTTTACAGTGTCTCAGTCCTGTAGATGATTACCTCTCTGAGTGGTTCTCCAGTGTCCCAGTCCTGTAGATGAATACCTCTCTGAGTGGTTTTACAGTGTCTCAGCCCTGTTGATGAATACCTCTCTGAGTGGTTTTACAGTGTCTCAGTCCTGTAGATGAATACCTCTCTGAGTGGTTCTCCAGTGTCCCAGTCCTATAGATGAATACCTCTCTGAGTGGTTCTCCAGTGTCCCAGTCCTGTAGATGAATACCTCTCTGAGTGGTTTTACAGTGTCTCAGTCCTGTAGATGAATACCTCTCTGAGTGGTTCTCCAGTGTCCCAGTCCTGTAGATGAATACCTCTCTGAGTGGTTCTCCAGTGTCCCAGTCCTGTAGATGAATACCTCTCTGAGTGGTTTTACAGTGTCCCAGTCCTGTAGATGAATACCTCTCTGAGTGGTTCTACAGTGTCTCAGTCCTGTAGATGAATACCTCTCTGAGTGGTTTTACAGTGTCCCAGTCCTGTAGATGAATACCTCTCTGAGTGGTTCTCCAGTGTCCCAGTCCTGTAGATGAATACCTCTCTGAGTGGTTCTCCAGTGTCCCAGTCCTGTAGATGAATACCTCTCTGAGTGGTTTTACAGTGTCCCAGTCCTGTAGATGAATACCTCTCTGAGTGGTTCGACAGTGTCTCAGTCCTGTAGATGAATACCTCTCTGAGTGGTTTTACAGGGTCCCAGTCCTGTAGATGAATACCTCTCTGAGTGGTTCTCCAGTGTCCCAGTCCTGTAGATGAATACCTCTCTGAGTGGTTCTCCAGTTTCCCAGTCCTGTAGATGAATACCTCTCTGAGTGGTTCTACAGTGTCCCAGTCCTGTAGATGAATACCTCTCTGAGTGGTTCTCCAGTGTCCCAGTCCTGTAGATGAATACCTCTCTGAGTGGTTTACAGTGTTTCAGTCCTGTAGATGAATACCTCTCTGAGTGGTTTTACAGTGTCCCAGTCCTGTAGATGAATACCTCTCTGAGTGGTTTTACAGTGTCTCAGTCCTGTAGATGAATACCTCTCTGAGTGGTTTTACAGTGTCTCAGTCCTGTAGATGAATACCTCTCTGAGTGGATTTACAGTGTCCCAGTCCTGTAGATGAATACCTCTCTGAGTGGTTTTACAGTGTCCCAGTCCTGTAGATGAATACCTCTCTGAGTGGTTCTACAGTGTCCCAGTCCTGTAGATGAATACCTCTCTGAGTGGTTCTACAGTGTCTCAGTCCTGTAGATGAATACCTCTCTGAGTGGTTCTACAGTGTCTCAGTCCTGTAGATGAATACCTCTCTGAGTGGTTTTACATTGTCCCAGTCCTGTAGATGAATACCTCTCTGAGTGGTTCTCCAGTGTCCCAGTCCTGTAGATGAATACCTCTCTGAGTGGTTCTACAGTGTCTCAGTCCTGTAGATGAATACCTCTCTGAGTGGTTCTCCAGTGTCCCAGTCCTGTAGATGAATACCTCTCTGAGTGGTTCTCCAGTGTCCCAGTCCTGTAGATGAATACCTCTCTGAGTGGTTCTACAGTGTCCCAGTCCTGTAGATGAATACCTCTCTGAGTGGTTTTACAGTGTCTCAGTACTGTAGATGAATACCTCTCTGAGTGGTTCTCCAGTGTCCCAGTCCTGTAGATGAATACCTCTCTGAGTGGTTTTACAGTGTCTCAGTCCTGTAGATGAATACCTCTCTGAGTGGTTTTACAGTGTCTCAGTCCTGTAGATGAATACCTCTCTGAGTGGTTCTCCAGTGTCCCAGTCCTATAGATGAATACCTCTCTGAGTGGTTCTCCAGTGTCCCAGTCCTGTAGATGAATACCTCTCTGAGTGGTTTTACAGTGTCTCAGTCCTTTAGATGAATACCTCTCTGAGTGGTTCTCCAGTGTCCCAGTCCTGTAGATGAATACCTCTCTGAGTGGTTCTCCAGTGTCCCAGTCCTGTAGATGAATACCTCTCTGAGTGGTTTTACAGTGTCCCAGTCCTGTAGATGAATACCTCTCTGAGTGGTTCTCCAGTGTCCCAGTCCTGTAGATGAATACCTCTCTGAGTGGTTTTACAGTGTCCCAGTCCTGTAGATGAATACCTCTCTGAGTGGTTCTACAGTGTCTCAGTCCTGTAGATGAATACCTCTCTGAGTGGTTTTACAGGGTCCCAGTCCTGTAGATGAATACCTCTCTGAGTGGTTCTCCAGTGTCCCAGTCCTGTAGATGAATACCTCTCTGAGTGGTTCTCCAGTGTCCCAGTCCTGTAGATGAATACCTCTCTGAGTGGTTCTACAGTGTCCCAGTCCTGTAGATGAATACCTCTCTGAGTGGTTCTCCAGTGTCCCAGTCTTGTAGATGAATACCTCTCTGAGTGCTTTACAGTGTTTCAGTCCTGTAGATGAATACCTCTCTGAGTGGTTCTCCAGTGTCCCAGTCCTGTAGATGAATACCTCTCTGAGTGGTTCTACAATGTCCCAGTCCTGTAGATGAATACCTCTCTGAGTGGTTCTCCACTGTCCCAGTCCTGTAGATGAATACCTCTCTGAGTGGTTCTCCAGTGTCCCAGTCCTGTAGATGAATACCTCTCTGAGTGGTTTTACAGTGTCCCAGTCCTGTAGATGAATACCTCTCTGAGTGGTTCTACAGTGTCTCAGTCCTGTAGATGAATACCTCTCTGAGTGGTTTTACAGTGTCCCAGTCCTGTAGATGAATACCTCTCTGAGTGGTTCTCCAGTGTCCCAGTCCTGTAGATGAATACCTCTCTGAGTGGTTCTCCAGTGTCCCAGTCCAGGAGATGAATACCTCTCTGAGTGGTTTTACAGTGTCCCAGTCCTGTAGATGAATACCTCTCTGAGTGGTTCGACAGTGTCTCAGTCCTGTAGATGAATACCTCTCTGAGTGGTTTTACAGGGTCCCAGTCCTGTAGATGAATACCTCTCTGAGTGGTTCTCCAGTGTCCCAGTCCTGTAGATGAATACCTCTCTGAGTGGTTCTCCAGTTTCCCAGTCCTGTAGATGAATACCTCTCTGAGTGATTCTACAGTGTCCCAGTCCTGTAGATGAATACCTCTCTGAGTGGTTCTCCAGTGTCCCAGTCCTGTAGATGAATACCTCTCTGAGTGGTTTACAGTGTTTCAGTCCTGTAGATGAATACCTCTCTGAGTGGTTTTACAGTGTCCCAGTCCTGTAGATGAATACCTCTCTGAGTGGTTTTACAGTGTCTCAGTCCTTTAGATGAATACCTCTCTGAGTGGTTTTACAGTGTCTCAGTCCTGTAGATGAATACCTCTCTGAGTGGTTCTCCAGTGTCCCAGTCCTGTAGATGAATACCTCTCTGAGTGGTTTTACAGTGTCTCAGTCCTGTAGATGAATACCTCTCTGAGTGGTTTTACAGTGTCTCAGTCCTGTAGATGAATACCTCTCTGAGTGGTTTTACAGTGTCTCAGTCCTGTAGATGAATACCTCTCTGAGTGGTTCTCCAGTGTCCCAGTCCTATAGATGAATACCTCTCTGAGTGGTTCTCCAGTGTCCCAGTCCTGTAGATGAATACCTCTCTGAGTGGTTTTACAGTGTCCCAGTCCTGTAGATGAATACCTCTCTGAGTGGTTCTACAGTGTCTCAGTCCTGTAGATGATTACCTCTCTGAGTGGTTTTACAGTGTCCCAGTCCTGTAGATGAATACCTCTCTGAGTGGTTCTCCAGTGTCCCAGTCCTGTAGATGAATACCTCTCTGAGTGGTTTTCCAGTGTCCCAGTCCTGTAGATGAATACCTCTCTGAGTGGTTTTACAGTGTCCCAGTCCTGTAGATGAATACCTCTCTGAGTGGTTCTACAGTGTCTCAGTCCTGTAGATGAATACCTCTCTGAGTGGTTTTACAGGGTCCCAGTCCTGTAGATGAATACCTCTGAGTGGTTCTCCAGTGTCCCAGTCCTGTAGATGAATACCTCTCTGAGTGGTTCTCCAGTGTCCCAGTCCTGTAGATGAATACCTCTCTGAGTGGTTCTACAGTGTCCCAGTCCTGTAGATGAATACCTCTCTGAGTGGTTCTCCAGTGTCCCAGTCCTGTAGATGAATACCTCTCTGAGTGCTTTACAGTGTTTCAGTCCTGTAGATGAATACCTCTCTGAGTGGTTCTCCAGTGTCCCAGTCCTGTAGATGAATACCTCTCTGAGTGGTTCTACAATGTCCCAGTCCTGTAGATGAATACCTCTCTGAGTGGTTCTCCAGTGTCCCAGTCCTGTAGATGAATACCTCTCTGAGTGGTTCTCCAGTGTCCCAGTCCTGTAGATGAATACCTCTCTGAGTGGTTTTACAGTGTCCCAGTCCTGTAGATGAATACCTCTCTGAGTGGTTCTACAGTGTCTCAGTCCTGTAGATGAATACCTCTCTGAGTGGTTTTACAGTGTCCCAGTCCTGTAGATGAATACCTCTCTGAGTGGTTCTACAGTGTCCCAGTCCTGTAGATGAATACCTCTCTGAGTGGTTCTCCAGTGTCCCAGTCCTGTAGATGAATACCTCTCTGAGTGGTTCTCCAGTGTCCCAGTCCTGTAGATGAATACCTCTCTGAGTGGTTTTACAGTGTCTCAGTCCTGTAGATGAATACCTCTCTGAGTGGTTCTCCAGTGTCCCAGTCCTGTAGATGAATACCTCTCTGAGTGGTTCTCCAGTGTCCCAGTCCTGTAGATGAATACCTCTCTGAGTGGTTTTACAGTGTCTCAGTCCTGTAGATGAATACCTCTCTGAGTGGTTCTCCAGTGTCCCAGTCCTGTAGATGAATACCTCTCTGAGTGGTTCTCCAGTGTCCCAGTCCTGTAGATGAATACCTCTCTTAGTGGTTCTCCAGTGTCCCAGTCCTGTAGATGAATACCTCTCTGAGTGGTTCTACAATGTCCCAGTCCTGTAGATGAATACCTCTCTGAGTGGTTCTCCAGTGTCCCAGTCCTGTAGATGAATACCTCTCTGAGTGGTTCTCCAGTGTCCCAGTCCTGTAGATGAATACCTCTCTGAGTGGTTCTCCAGTGTCCCAGTCCTGTAGATGAATACCTCTCTGAGTGGTTTTACAGTGTCCCAGTCCTGTAGATGAATACCTCTCTGAGTGGTTCTACAGTGTCTCAGTCCTGTAGATGAATACCTCTCTGAGTGGTTTTACAGTGTCCCAGTCCTGTAGATGAATACCTCTCTGAGTGGTTTTACAGTGTCCCAGTCCTGTAGATGAATACCTCTCTGAGTGGTTCTACAGTGTCTCAGTCCTGTAGATGAATACCTCTCTGAGTGGTTTTACAGTGTCCCAGTCCTGTAGATGAATACCTCTCTGAGTGGTTCTACAGTGTCCCAGTCCTGTAGATTAATACCTCTCTGAGTGGTTCTCCAGTGTCCCAGTCCTGTAGATGAATACCTCTCTGAGTGGTTCTCCAGTGTCCCAGTCCTGTAGATGAATACCTCTCTGAGTGGTTTTACAGTGTCCCTGTCCTGTAGATGAATACCTCTCTGAGTGGTTCTACAGTGTCTCAGTCCTGTAGATGAATACCTCTCTGAGTGGTTTTACAGTGTCCCAGTCCTGTAGATGAATACCTCTCTGAGTGGTTCTACAGTGTCCCAGTCCTGTAGATGAATACCTCTCTGAGTGGTTCTCCAGTGTCCCAGTCCTGTAGATGAATACCTCTCTGAGTGGTTCTCCAGTGTCCCAGTCCTGTAGATGAATACCTCTCTGAGTGGTTTTACAGTGTCTCAGTCCTGTAGATGAATACCTCTCTGAGTGGTTCTCCAGTGTCCCAGTCCTGTAGATGAATACCTCTCTGAGTGGTTCTCCAGTGTCCCAGTCCTGTAGATGAATACCTCTCTGAGTGGTTCTCCAGTGTCCCAGTCCTGTAGATGAATACCTCTCTGAGTGGTTCTCCAGTGTCCCAGTCCTGTAGATGAATACCTCTCTGAGTGGTTCTACAGTGTCCCAGTCCTGTAGATGAATACCTCTCTGAGTGGTTCTACAGTGTCTCAGTCCTGTAGATGAATACCTCTCTGAGTGGTTCTCCAGTGTCCCAGTCCTGTAGATGAATACCTCTCTGAGTGGTTCTCCAGTGTCCCAGTCCTGTAGATGAATACCTCTCTGAGTGGTTTTACAGTGTCCCAGTCCTGTAGATGAATACCTCTCTGAGTGGTTTTACAGTGTCTCAGTCCTGTAGATGAATACCTCTCTGAGTGGTTCTACAGTGTCTCAGTCCTGTAGATGAATACCTCTCTGAGTGGTTTTACAGTGTCCCAGTCCTGTAGATGAATACCTCTCTGAGTGGTTCTCCAGTGTCCCAGTCCTGTAGATGAATACCTCTCTGAGTGGTTCTCCAGTGTCCCAGTCCTGTAGATGAATACCTCTCTGAGTGGTTTTACAGTGTCCCAGTCCTGTAGATGAATACCTCTCTGAGTGGTTCTACAGTGTCTCAGTCCTGTAGATGAATACCTCTCTGAGTGGTTTTACAGGGTCCCAGTCCTGTAGATGAATACCTCTCTTAGTGGTTCTCCAGTGTCCCAGTCCTGTAGATGAATACCTCTCTGAGTGGTTCTACAATGTCCCAGTCCTGTAGATGAATACCTCTCTGAGTGGTTCTCCAGTGTCCCAGTCCTGTAGATGAATACCTCTCTGAGTGGTTCTCCAGTGTCCCAGTCCTGTAGATGAATACCTCTCTGAGTGGTTCTCCAGTGTCCCAGTCCTGTAGATGAATACCTCTCTGAGTGGTTTTACAGTGTCCCAGTCCTGTAGATGAATACCTCTCTGAGTGGTTCTACAGTGTCTCAGTCCTGTAGATGAATACCTCTCTGAGTGGTTTTACAGTGTCCCAGTCCTGTAGATGAATACCTCTCTGAGTGGTTCTACAGTGTCCCAGTCCTGTAGATGAATACCTCTCTGAGTGGTTCTCCAGTGTCCCAGTCCTGTAGATGAATACCTCTCTGAGTGGTTCTCCAGTGTCCCAGTCCTGTAGATGAATACCTCTCTGAGTGGTTTTACAGTGTCTCAGTCCTGTAGATGAATACCTCTCTGAGTGGTTCTCCAGTGTCCCAGTCCTGTAGATGAATACCTCTCTGAGTGGTTCTCCAGTGTCCCAGTCCTGTAGATGAATACCTCTCTGAGTGGTTTTACAGTGTCTCAGTCCTGTAGATGAATACCTCTCTGAGTGGTTCTCCAGTGTCCCAGTCCTGTAGATGAATACCTCTCTGAGTGGTTCTCCAGTGTCCCAGTCCTGTAGATGAATACCTCTCTTAGTGGTTCTCCAGTGTCCCAGTCCTGTAGATGAATACCTCTCTGAGTGGTTCTACAATGTCCCAGTCCTGTAGATGAATACCTCTCTGAGTGGTTCTCCAGTGTCCCAGTCCTGTAGATGAATACCACTCTGAGTGGTTCTCCAGTGTCCCAGTCCTGTAGATGAATACCTCTCTGAGTGGTTTTACAGTGTCCCAGTCCTGTAGATGAATACCTCTCTGAGTGGTTCTACAGTGTCTCAGTCCTGTAGATGAATACCTCTCTGAGTGGTTTTACAGTGTCCCAGTCCTGTAGATGAATACCTCTCTGAGTGGTTCTACAGTGTCCCAGTCCTGTAGATTAATACCTCTCTGAGTGGTTCTCCAGTGTCCCAGTCCTGTAGATGAATACCTCTCTGAGTGGTTCTCCAGTGTCCCAGTCCTGTAGATGAATACCTCTCTGAGTGGTTTTACAGTGTCCCTGTCCTGTAGATGAATACCTCTCTGAGTGGTTTTACAGTGTCCCAGTCCTGTAGATGAATACCTCTCTGAGTGGTTCTCCAGTGTCCCAGTCCTGTAGATGAATACCTCTCTGAGTGGTTCTCCAGTGTCCCAGTCCAGGAGATGAATACCTCTCTGAGTGGTTTTACAGTGTCCCAGTCCTGTAGATGAATACCTCTCTGAGTGGTTCGACAGTGTCTCAGTCCTGTAGATGAATACCTCTCTGAGTGGTTTTACAGGGTCCCAGTCCTGTAGATGAATACCTCTCTGAGTGGTTCTCCAGTGTCCCAGTCCTGTAGATGAATACCTCTCTGAGTGGTTCTCCAGTTTCCCAGTCCTGTAGATGAATACCTCTCTGAGTGATTCTACAGTGTCCCAGTCCTGTAGATGAATACCTCTCTGAGTGGTTCTCCAGTGTCCCAGTCCTGTAGATGAATACCTCTCTGAGTGGTTTACAGTGTTTCAGTCCTGTAGATGAATACCTCTCTGAGTGGTTTTACAGTGTCCCAGTCCTGTAGATGAATACCTCTCTGAGTGGTTTTACAGTGTCTCAGTCCTTTAGATGAATACCTCTCTGAGTGGTTTTACAGTGTCTCAGTCCTGTAGATGAATACCTCTCTGAGTGGTTCTCCAGTGTCCCAGTCCTGTAGATGAATACCTCTCTGAGTGGTTTTACAGTGTCTCAGTCCTGTAGATGAATACCTCTCTGAGTGGTTTTACAGTGTCTCAGTCCTGTAGATGAATACCTCTCTGAGTGGTTTTACAGTGTCTCAGTCCTGTAGATGAATACCTCTCTGAGTGGTTCTCCAGTGTCCCAGTCCTATAGATGAATACCTCTCTGAGTGGTTCTCCAGTGTCCCAGTCCTGTAGATGAATACCTCTCTGAGTGGTTTTACAGTGTCCCAGTCCTGTAGATGAATACCTCTCTGAGTGGTTCTACAGTGTCTCAGTCCTGTAGATGATTACCTCTCTGAGTGGTTTTACAGTGTCCCAGTCCTGTAGATGAATACCTCTCTGAGTGGTTCTCCAGTGTCCCAGTCCTGTAGATGAATACCTCTCTGATTGGTTTTCCAGTGTCCCAGTCCTGTAGATGAATACCTCTCTGAGTGGTTTTACAGTGTCCCAGTCCTGTAGATGAATACCTCTCTGAGTGGTTCTACAGTGTCTCAGTCCTGTAGATGAATACCTCTCTGAGTGGTTTTACAGGGTCCCAGTCCTGTAGATGAATACCTCTGAGTGGTTCTCCAGTGTCCCAGTCCTGTAGATGAATACCTCTCTGAGTGGTTCTCCAGTGTCCCAGTCCTGTAGATGAATACCTCTCTGAGTGGTTCTACAGTGTCCCAGTCCTGTAGATGAATACCTCTCTGAGTGGTTCTCCAGTGTCCCAGTCCTGTAGATGAATACCTCTCTGAGTGCTTTACAGTGTTTCAGTCCTGTAGATGAATACCTCTCTGAGTGGTTCTCCAGTGTCCCAGTCCTGTAGATGAATACCTCTCTGAGTGGTTCTACAATGTCCCAGTCCTGTAGATGAATACCTCTCTGAGTGGTTCTCCAGTGTCCCAGTCCTGTAGATGAATACCTCTCTGAGTGGTTCTCCAGTGTCCCAGTCCTGTAGATGAATACCTCTCTGAGTGGTTTTACAGTGTCCCAGTCCTGTAGATGAATACCTCTCTGAGTGGTTCTACAGTGTCTCAGTCCTGTAGATGAATACCTCTCTGAGTGGTTTTACAGTGTCCCAGTCCTGTAGATGAATACCTCTCTGAGTGGTTCTACAGTGTCCCAGTCCTGTAGATGAATACCTCTCTGAGTGGTTCTCCAGTGTCCCAGTCCTGTAGATGAATACCTCTCTGAGTGGTTCTCCAGTGTCCCAGTCCTGTAGATGAATACCTCTCTGAGTGGTTTTACAGTGTCTCAGTCCTGTAGATGAATACCTCTCTGAGTGGTTCTCCAGTGTCCCAGTCCTGTAGATGAATACATCTCTGAGTGGTTCTCCAGTGTCCCAGTCCTGTAGATGAATACCTCTCTGAGTGGTTTTACAGTGTCTCAGTCCTGTAGATGAATACCTCTCTGAGTGGTTCTCCAGTGTCCCAGTCCTGTAGATGAATACCTCTCTGAGTGGTTCTCCAGTGTCCCAGTCCTGTAGATGAATACCTCTCTTAGTGGTTCTCCAGTGTCCCAGTCCTGTAGATGAATACCTCTCTGAGTGGTTCTACAATGTCCCAGTCCTGTAGATGAATACCTCTCTGAGTGGTTCTCCAGTGTCCCAGTCCTGTAGATGAATACCTCTCTGAGTGGTTCTCCAGTGTCCCAGTCCTGTAGATGAATACCTCTCTGAGTGGTTCTCCAGTGTCCCAGTCCTGTAGATGAATACCTCTCTGAGTGGTTTTACAGTGTCCCAGTCCTGTAGATGAATACCTCTCTGAGTGGTTCTACAGTGTCTCAGTCCTGTAGATGAATACCTCTCTGAGTGGTTTTACAGTGTCCCAGTCCTGTAGATGAATACCTCTCTGAGTGGTTCTACAGTGTCCCAGTCCTGTAGATGAATACCTCTCTGAGTGGTTCTCCAGTGTCCCAGTCCTGTAGATGAATACCTCTCTGAGTGGTTCTCCAGTGTCCCAGTCCTGTAGATGAATACCTCTCTGAGTGGTTTTACAGTGTCTCAGTCCTGTAGATGAATACCTCTCTGAGTGGTTCTCCAGTGTCCCAGTCCTGTAGATGAATACCTCTCTGAGTGGTTCTCCAGTGTCCCAGTCCTGTAGATGAATACCTCTCTGAGTGGTTTTACAGTGTCTCAGTCCTGTAGATGAATACCTCTCTGAGTGGTTCTCCAGTGTCCCAGTCCTGTAGATGAATACCTCTCTGAGTGGTTCTCCAGTGTCCCAGTCCTGTAGATGAATACCTCTCTTAGTGGTTCTCCAGTGTCCCAGTCCTGTAGATGAATACCTCTCTGAGTGGTTCTACAATGTCCCAGTCCTGTAGATGAATACCTCTCTGAGTGGTTCTCCAGTGTCCCAGTCCTGTAGATGAATACCTCTCTGAGTGGTTCTCCAGTGTCCCAGTCCTGTAGATGAATACCTCTCTGAGTGGTTTTACAGTGTCCCAGTCCTGTAGATGAATACCTCTCTGAGTGGTTCTACAGTGTCTCAGTCCTGTAGATGAATACCTCTCTGAGTGGTTTTACAGTGTCCCAGTCCTGTAGATGAATACCTCTCTGAGTGGTTCTACAGTGTCCCAGTCCTGTAGATTAATACCTCTCTGAGTGGTTCTCCAGTGTCCCAGTCCTGTAGATGAATACCTCTCTGAGTGGTTCTCCAGTGTCCCAGTCCTGTAGATGAATACCTCTCTGAGTGGTTTTACAGTGTCCCTGTCCTGTAGATGAATACCTCTCTGAGTGGTTCTACAGTGTCTCAGTCCTGTAGATGAATACCTCTCTGAGTGGTTTTACAGTGTCCCAGTCCTGTAGATGAATACCTCTCTGAGTGGTTCTACAGTGTCCCAGTCCTGTAGATGAATACCTCTCTGAGTGGTTCTCCAGTGTCCCAGTCCTGTAGATGAATACCTCTCTGAGTGGTTCTCCAGTGTCCCAGTCCTGTAGATGAATACCTCTCTGAGTGGTTTTACAGTGTCTCAGTCCTGTAGATGAATACCTCTCTGAGTGGTTCTCCAGTGTCCCAGTCCTGTAGATGAATACCTCTCTGAGTGGTTCTCCAGTGTCCCAGTCCTGTAGATGAATACCTCTCTGAGTGGTTCTCCAGTGTCCCAGTCCTGTAGATGAATACCTCTCTGAGTGGTTCTCCAGTGTCCCAGTCCTGTAGATGAATACCTCTCTGAGTGGTTCTACAGTGTCCCAGTCCTGTAGATGAATACCTCTCTGAGTGGTTCTACAGTGTCTCAGTCCTGTAGATGAATACCTCTCTGAGTGGTTCTCCAGTGTCCCAGTCCTGTAGATGAATACCTCTCTGAGTGGTTCTCCAGTGTCCCAGTCCTGTAGATGAATACCTCTCTGAGTGGTTTTACAGTGTCCCAGTCCTGTAGATGAATACCTCTCTGAGTGGTTTTACAGTGTCTCAGTCCTGTAGATGAATACCTCTCTGAGTGGTTCTACAGTGTCTCAGTCCTGTAGATGAATACCTCTCTGAGTGGTTTTACAGTGTCCCAGTCCTGTAGATGAATACCTCTCTGAGTGGTTCTCCAGTGTCCCAGTCCTGTAGATGAATACCTCTCTGAGTGGTTCTCCAGTGTCCCAGTCCTGTAGATGAATACCTCTCTGAGTGGTTTTACAGTGTCCCAGTCCTGTAGATGAATACCTCTCTGAGTGGTTCTACAGTGTCTCAGTCCTGTAGATGAATACCTCTCTGAGTGGTTTTACAGGGTCCCAGTCCTGTAGATGAATACCTCTCTTAGTGGTTCTCCAGTGTCCCAGTCCTGTAGATGAATACCTCTCTGAGTGGTTCTACAATGTCCCAGTCCTGTAGATGAATACCTCTCTGAGTGGTTCTCCAGTGTCCCAGTCCTGTAGATGAATACCTCTCTGAGTGGTTCTCCAGTGTCCCAGTCCTGTAGATGAATACCTCTCTGAGTGGTTCTCCAGTGTCCCAGTCCTGTAGATGAATACCTCTCTGAGTGGTTTTACAGTGTCCCAGTCCTGTAGATGAATACCTCTCTGAGTGGTTCTACAGTGTCTCAGTCCTGTAGATGAATACCTCTCTGAGTGGTTTTACAGTGTCCCAGTCCTGTAGATGAATACCTCTCTGAGTGGTTCTACAGTGTCCCA
The DNA here is from genome assembly GCF_964263955.1 of Coregonus lavaretus. Lineage (NCBI taxonomy): Eukaryota > Metazoa > Chordata > Actinopteri > Salmoniformes > Salmonidae > Coregonus > Coregonus lavaretus. The sequence goes on from NW_028156283.1 coordinate 440,711, forward strand.
GTCCTGTAGATGAATACCTCTCTGAGTGGTTCTCCAGTGTCCCAGTCCTGTAGATGAATACCTCTCTGAGTGGTTCTCCAGTGTCCCAGTCCTGTAGATGAATACCTCTCTGAGTGGTTTTACAGTGTCTCAGTCCTGTAGATGAATACCTCTCTGAGTGGTTCTCCAGTGTCCCAGTCCTGTAGATGAATACCTCTCTGAGTGGTTCTCCAGTGTCCCAGTCCTGTAGATGAATACCTCTCTGAGTGGTTTTACAGTGTCTCAGTCCTGTAGATGAATACCTCTCTGAGTGGTTCTCCAGTGTCCCAGTCCTGTAGATGAATACCTCTCTGAGTGGTTCTCCAGTGTCCCAGTCCTGTAGATGAATACCTCTCTTAGTGGTTCTCCAGTGTCCCAGTCCTGTAGATGAATACCTCTCTGAGTGGTTCTACAATGTCCCAGTCCTGTAGATGAATACCTCTCTGAGTGGTTCTCCAGTGTCCCAGTCCTGTAGATGAATACCTCTCTGAGTGGTTCTCCAGTGTCCCAGTCCTGTAGATGAATACCTCTCTGAGTGGTTTTACAGTGTCCCAGTCCTGTAGATGAATACCTCTCTGAGTGGTTCTACAGTGTCTCAGTCCTGTAGATGAATACCTCTCTGAGTGGTTTTACAGTGTCCCAGTCCTGTAGATGAATACCTCTCTGAGTGGTTCTACAGTGTCCCAGTCCTGTAGATTAATACCTCTCTGAGTGGTTCTCCAGTGTCCCAGTCCTGTAGATGAATACCTCTCTGAGTGGTTCTCCAGTGTCCCAGTCCTGTAGATGAATACCTCTCTGAGTGGTTTTACAGTGTCCCTGTCCTGTAGATGAATACCTCTCTGAGTGGTTCTACAGTGTCTCAGTCCTGTAGATGAATACCTCTCTGAGTGGTTTTACAGTGTCCCAGTCCTGTAGATGAATACCTCTCTGAGTGGTTCTACAGTGTCCCAGTCCTGTAGATGAATACCTCTCTGAGTGGTTCTCCAGTGTCCCAGTCCTGTAGATGAATACCTCTCTGAGTGGTTCTCCAGTGTCCCAGTCCTGTAGATGAATACCTCTCTGAGTGGTTTTACAGTGTCTCAGTCCTGTAGATGAATACCTCTCTGAGTGGTTCTCCAGTGTCCCAGTCCTGTAGATGAATACCTCTCTGAGTGGTTCTCCAGTGTCCCAGTCCTGTAGATGAATACCTCTCTGAGTAGTTCTCCAGTGTCCCAGTCCTGTAGATGAATACCTCTCTGAGTGGTTCTCCAGTGTCCCAGTCCTGTAGATGAATACCTCTCTGAGTGGTTCTACAGTGTCCCAGTCCTGTAGATGAATACCTCTCTGAGTGGTTCTACAGTGTCTCAGTCCTGTAGATGAATACCTCTCTGAGTGGTTCTCCAGTGTCCCAGTCCTGTAGATGAATACCTCTCTGAGTGGTTCTCCAGTGTCCCAGTCCTGTAGATGAATACCTCTCTGAGTGGTTTTACAGTGTCCCAGTCCTGTAGATGAATACCTCTCTGAGTGGTTTTACAGTGTCTCAGTCCTGTAGATGAATACCTCTCTGAGTGGTTCTACAGTGTCTCAGTCCTGTAGATGAATACCTCTCTGAGTGGTTTTACAGTGTCCCAGTCCTGTAGATGAATACCTCTCTGAGTGGTTCTCCAGTGTCCCAGTCCTGTAGATGAATACCTCTCTGAGTGGTTCTCCAGTGTCCCAGTCCTGTAGATGAATACCTCTCTGAGTGGTTTTACAGTGTCCCAGTCCTGTAGATGAATACCTCTCTGAGTGGTTCTACAGTGTCTCAGTCCTGTAGATGAATACCTCTCTGAGTGGTTTTACAGGGTCCCAGTCCTGTAGATGAATACCTCTCTGAGTGGTTCTCCAGTGTCCCAGTCCTGTAGATGAATACCTCTCTGAGTGGTTCTCCAGTGTCCCAGTCCTGTAGATGAATACCTCTCTGAGTGGTTCTACAGTGTCCCAGTCCTGTAGATGAATACCTCTCTGAGAGGTTCTCCAGTGTCCCAGTCTTGTAGATGAATACCTCTCTGAGTGCTTTACAGTGTTTCAGTCCTGTAGATGAATACCTCTCTGAGTGGTTCTCCAGTGTCCCAGTCCTGTAGATGAATACCTCTCTGAGTGGTTCTACAATGTCCCAGTCCTGTAGATGAATACCTCTCTGAGTGGTTCTCCACTGTCCCAGTCCTGTAGATGAATACCTCTCTGAGTGGTTCTCCAGTGTCCCAGTCCTGTAGATGAATACCTCTCTGAGTGGTTTTACAGTGTCTCAGTCCTGTAGATGAATACCTCTCTGAGTGGTTCTCCAGTGTCCCAGTCCTGTAGATGAATACCTCTCTGAGTGGTTCTCCAGTGTCCCAGTCCTGTAGATGAATACCTCTCTGAGTGGTTCTCCAGTGTCCCAGTCCTGTAGATGAATACCTCTCTGAGTGGTTCTCCAGTGTCCCAGTCCTGTAGATGAATACCTCTCTGAGTGGTTCTACAGTGTCCCAGTCCTGTAGATGAATACCTCTCTGAGTGGTTCTACAGTGTCTCAGTCCTGTAGATGAATACCTCTCTGAGTGGTTCTCCAGTGTCCCAGTCCTGTAGATGAATACCTCTCTGAGTGGTTCTCCAGTGTCCCAGTCCTGTAGATGAATACCTCTCTGAGTGGTTTTACAGTGTCCCAGTCCTTTAGATGAATACCTCTCTGAGTGGTTTTACAGTGTCTCAGTCCTGTAGATGAATACCTCTCTGAGTGGTTCTACAGTGTCTCAGTCCTGTAGATGAATACCTCTCTGAGTGGTTTTACAGTGTCCCAGTCCTGTAGATGAATACCTCTCTGAGTGGTTCTCCAGTGTCCCAGTCCTGTAGATGAATACCTCTCTGAGTGGTTCTCCAGTGTCCCAGTCCTGTAGATGAATACCTCTCTGAGTGGTTTTACAGTGTCCCAGTCCTGTAGATGAATACCTCTCTGAGTGGTTCTACAGTGTCTCAGTCCTGTAGATGAATACCTCTCTGAGTGGTTTTACAGGGTCCCAGTCCTGTAGATGAATACCTCTCTGAGTGGTTCTCCAGTGTCCCAGTCCTGTAGATGAATACCTCTCTGAGTGGTTCTCCAGTGTCCCAGTCCTGTAGATGAATACCTCTCTGAGTGGTTCTACAGTGTCCCAGTCCTGTAGATGAATACCTCTCTGAGTGGTTCTCCAGTGTCCCAGTCTTGTAGATGAATACCTCTCTGAGTGCTTTACAGTGTTTCAGTCCTGTAGATGAATACCTCTCTGAGTGGTTCTCCAGTGTCCCAGTCCTGTAGATGAATACCTCTCTGAGTGGTTCTACAATGTCCCAGTCCTGTAGATGAATACCTCTCTGAGTGGTTCTCCACTGTCCCAGTCCTGTAGATGAATACCTCTCTGAGTGGTTCTCCAGTGTCCCAGTCCTGTAGATGAATACCTCTCTGAGTGGTTTTACAGTGTCCCAGTCCTGTAGATGAATACCTCTCTGAGTGGTTCTACAGTGTCTCAGTCCTGTAGATGAATACCTCTCTGAGTGGTTTTACAGTGTCCCAGTCCTGTAGATGAATACCTCTCTGAGTGGTTCTACAGTGTCCCAGTCCTGTAGATGAATACCTCTCTGAGTGGTTCTCCAATGTCCCAGTCCTGTAGATGAATACCTCTCTGAGTGGTTCTCCAGTGTCCCAGTCCTGTAGATGAATACCTCTCTGAGTGGTTTTACAGTGTCTCAGTCCTGTAGATGAATACCTCTCTGAGTGGTTCTCCAGTGTCCCAGTCCTGTAGATGAATACCTCTCTGAGTGGTTCTCCAGTGTCCCAGTCCTGTAGATGAATACCTCTCTGAGTGGTTTTACAGTGTCTCAGTCCTGTAGATGAATACCTCTCTGAGTGGTTCTCCAGTGTCCCAGTCCTGTAGATGAATACCTCTCTGAGTGGTTCTCCAGTGTCCCAGTCCTGTAGATGAATACCTCTCTGAGTGGTTCTCCAGTGTCCCAGTCCTGTAGATGAATACCTCTCTGAGTGGTTCTCCAGTGTCCCAGTCCTGTAGATGAATACCTCTCTGAGTGGTTCTACAGTGTCCCAGTCCTGTAGATGAATACCTCTCTGAGTGGTTCTACAGTGTCTCAGTCCTGTAGATGAATACCTCTCTGAGTGGTTCTCCAGTGTCCCAGTCCTGTAGATGAATACCTCTCTGAGTGGTTCTTCAGTGTCCCAGTCCTGTAGATGAATACCTCTCTGAGTGGTTTTACAGTGTCCCAGTCCTGTAGATGAATACCTCTCTGAGTGGTTTTACAGTGTCTCAGTCCTGTAGATGAATACCTCTCTGAGTGGTTCTACAGTGTCTCAGTCCTGTAGATGAATACCTCTCTGAGTGGTTTTACAGTGTCCCAGTCCTGTAGATGAATACCTCTCTGAGTGGTTCTCCAGTGTCCCAGTCCTGTAGATGAATACCTCTCTGAGTGGTTCTCCAGTGTCCCAGTCCTGTAGATGAATACCTCTCTGAGTGGTTTTACAGTGTCCCAGTCCTGTAGATGAATACCTCTCTGAGTGGTTCTACAGTGTCTCAGTCCTGTAGATGAATACCTCTCTGAGTGGTTTTACAGGGTCCCAGTCCTGTAGATGAATACCTCTCTGAGTGGTTCTCCAGTGTCCCAGTCCTGTAGATGAATACCTCTCTGAGTGGTTCTCCAGTGTCCCAGTCCTGTAGATGAATACCTCTCTGAGTGGTTCTACAGTGTCCCAGTCCTGTAGATGAATACCTCTCTGAGTGGTTCTCCAGTGTCCCAGTCTTGTAGATGAATACCTCTCTGAGTGCTTTACAGTGTTTCAGTCCTGTAGATGAATACCTCTCTGAGTGGTTCTCCAGTGTCCCAGTCCTGTAGATGAATACCTCTCTGAGTGGTTCTACAATGTCCCAGTCCTGTAGATGAATACCTCTCTGAGTGGTTCTCCACTGTCCCAGTCCTGTAGATGAATACCTCTCTGAGTGGTTCTCCAGTGTCCCAGTCCTGTAGATGAATACCTCTCTGAGTGGTTTTACAGTGTCCCAGTCCTGTAGATGAATACCTCTCTGAGTGGTTCTACAGTGTCTCAGTCCTGTAGATGAATACCTCTCTGAGTGGTTTTACAGTGTCCCAGTCCTGTAGATGAATACCTCTCTGAGTGGTTCTACAGTGTCCCAGTCCTGTAGATGAATACCTCTCTGAGTGGTTCTCCAATGTCCCAGTCCTGTAGATGAATACCTCTCTGAGTGGTTCTCCAGTGTCCCAGTCCTGTAGATGAATACCTCTCTGAGTGGTTTTACAGTGTCTCAGTCCTGTAGATGAATACCTCTCTGAGTGGTTCTCCAGTGTCCCAGTCCTGTAGATGAATACCTCTCTGAGTGGTTCTCCAGTGTCCCAGTCCTGTAGATGAATACCTCTCTGAGTGGTTCTCCAGTGTCCCAGTCCTGTAGATGAATACCTCTCTGAGTGGTTCTACAATGTCCCAGTCCTGTAGATGAATACCTCTCTGAGTGGTTCTCCAGTGTCCCAGTCCTGTAGATGAATACCTCTCTGAGTGGTTCTCCAGTGTCCCAGTCCTGTAGATTAATACCTCTCTGAGTGGTTTTACAGTGTCCCATTCCTGTAGATGAATACCTCTCTGAGTGGTTCTACAGTGTCTCAGTCCTGTAGATGAATACCTCTCTGAGTGGTTTTACAGTGTCCCAGTCCTGTAGATGAATACCTCTCTGAGTGGTTCTACAGTGTCCCAGTCCTGTAGATGAATACCTCTCTGAGTGGTTCTCCAGTGTCCCAGTCCTGTAGATGAATACCTCTCTGAGTGGTTCTCCAGTGTCCCAGTCCTGTAGATGAATACCTCTCTGAGTGGTTTTACAGTGTCTCAGTCCTGTAGATGAATACCTCTCTGAGTGGTTCTCCAGTGTCCCAGTCCTGTAGATGAATACCTCTCTGAGTGGTTCTCCAGTGTCCCAGTCCTGTAGATGAATACCTCTCTGAGTGGTTCTCCAGTGTCCCAGTCCTGTAGATGAATACCTCTCTGAGTGGTTCTCCAGTGTCCCAGTCCTGTAGATGAATACCTCTCTGAGTGGTTCTACAGTGTCCCAGTCCTGTAGATGAATACCTCTCTGAGTGGTTCTACAGTGTCTCAGTCCTGTAGATGAATACCTCTCTGAGTGGTTCTCCAGTGTCCCAGTCCTGTAGATGAATACCTCTCTGAGTGGTTCTCCAGTGTCCCAGTCCTGTAGATGAATACCTCTCTGAGTGGTTCTCCAGTGTCCCAGTCCTGTAGATGAATACCTCTCTGAGTGGTTCTCCAGTGTCCCAGTCCTGTAGATGAATACCTCTCTGAGTTGTTCTACAGTGTCCCAGTCCTGTAGATGAATACCTCTCTGAGTGGTTCTACAGTGTCTCAGTCCTGTAGATGAATACCTATCTGAGTGGTTCTCCAGTGTCCCAGTCCTGTAGATGAATACCTCTCTGAGTGGTTCTCCAGTGTCCCATTCCTGTAGATGAATACCTCTCTGAGTGGTTTTACAGTGTCCCAGTCCTGTAGATGAATACCTCTCTGAGTGGTTCTCCAGTGTCCCAGTCCTGTAGATGAATACCTCTCTGAGTGGTTCTACAGTGTCTCAGTCCTGTAGATGAATACCTCTCTGAGTGGTTCTCCAGTGTCCCAGTCCTGTAGATGAATACCTCTCTGAGTGGTTCTACAGTGTCCCAGTCCTGTAGATGAATACCTCTCTGAGTGGTTTTACAGTGTCTCAGTACTGTAGATGAATACCTCTCTGAGTGGTTCTCCAGTGTCCCAGTCCTGTAGATGAATACCTCTCTGAGTGGTTTTACAGTGTCCCAGTCCTGTAGATGAATACCTCTCTGAGTGGTTTTACAGTGTCCCAGTCCTGTAGATAAATACCTCTCTGAGTGGTTCTCCAGTGTCCCAGTCCTGTAGATGAATACCTCTCTGAGTGGTTCTCCAGTGTCCCAGTCCTGTAGATGAATACCTCTCTGAGTGGTTCTACAGTGTCCCAGTCCTGTAGATGAATACCTCTCTGAGTGGTTCTCCAGTGTCCCAGTCCTGTAGATGAATACCTCTCTGAGTGGTTATACAGTGTCTCAGTCCTGTAGATGAATACATCTCTGAGTGGTTCTACAGTGTCCCAGTCCTGTAGATGAATACCTCTCTGAGTGGTTCTCCAGTGTCCCAGTCCTGTAGATGAATACCTCTCTGAGTGGTTCTCCAGTGTCCCAGTCCTGTAGATGAATACCTCTCTGAGTGGTTTTACAGTGTCCCAGTCCTGTAGATGAATACCTCTCTGAGTGGTTCTACAGTGTCCCAGTCCTGTAGATGAATACCTCTCTGAGTGGTTCTACAGTGTCTCAGTCCTGTAGATGAATACCTCTCTGAGTGGTTTTACAGTGTCCCAGTCCTGTAGATGAATACCTCTCTGAGTGGTTTTACAGTGTCCCAGTCCTGTAGATGAATACCTCTCTGAGTGGTTTTACAGTGTCCCAGTCCTGTAGATGAATACCTCTCTGAGTGGTTTCACAGTGTCTCAGTCCTGTAGAAGAATACCTCTCTGAGTGGTTTTACAGTGTCTCAGTCCTGTAGATGAATACCTCTCTGAGTTGTTTTACAGTATCCCAGTCCTGTAGATGAACACCTCTCTGAGTGGTTTTACAGTGTCCCAGTCCTGTAGATGAATACCTCTCTGAGTGGTTTTACAGTGTCCCAGTCCTGTAGATGAATACCTCTCTGAGTGGTTTTACAGTGTCCCAGTCCTGTAGATGACTACCTCTCTGAGTGGTTCTACAGTGTACCAGTCCTGTAGATGAATACCTCTCTGAGTGGTTCTACAGTGTCTCAGTCCTGTAGATGAATACCTCTCTGAGTGGTTCTACAGTGTCTCAGTCCTGTAGATGAATACCTCTCTGAGTGGTTTTACATTGTCCCAGTCCTGTAGATGAATACCTCTCTGAGTGGTTCTCCAGTGTCCCAGTCCTGTAGATGAATACCTCTCTGAGTGGTTCTACGGTGTCTCAGTCCTGTAGATGAATACCTCTCTGAGTGGTTCTACAGTGTCCCAGTCCTGTAGATGAATACCTCTCTGAGTGGTTCTCCAGTGTCTCAGTCCTGTAGATGAATACCTCTCTGAGTGGTTCTCCAGTGTCCCAGTCCTGTAGATGAATAACTCTCTGAGTGGTTCTACAGTGTCTCAGTCCTGTAGATGAATACCTCTCTGAGTGGTTCTACAGTGTCCCAGTCCTGTAGATGAATACCTCTCTGAGTGGTTCTCCAGTGTCCCAGTCCTGTAGATGAATACCTCTCTGAGTGGTTCTCCAGTGTCCCAGTCCTGTAGATGAATACCTCTCTGAGTGGTTTTACAGTGTCTCAGTCCTGTAGATGAATACCTCTCTGAGTGGTTCTCCAGTGTCCCAGTCCTGTAGATGAATACCTCTCTGAGTGGTTTTACAGTGTCTCAGTCCTGTAGATGAATACCTCTCTGAGTGGTTTTACAGTGTCTCAGTCCTGTAGATGAATACCTCTCTGAGTGGTTCTCCAGTGTCCCAGTCCTATAGATGAATACCTCTCTGAGTGGTTCTCCAGTGTCCCAGTCCTGTAGATGAATACCTCTCTGAGTGGTTTTACACTGTCTCAGTCCTGTAGATGAATACCTCTCTGAGTGGTTCTCCAGTGTCCCAGTCCTGTAGATGAATACCTCTCTGAGTGGTTCTCCAGTGTCCCAGTCCTGTAGATGAATACCTCTCTGAGTGGTTTTACAGTGTCCCAGTCCTGTAGATGAATACCTCTCTGAGTGGTTCTACAGTGTCTCAGTCCTGTAGATGAATACCTCTCTGAGTGGTTTTACAGTGTCCCAGTCCTGTAGATGAATACCTCTCTGAGTGGTTCTCCAGTGTCCCAGTCCTGTAGATGAATACCTCTCTGAGTGGTTCTCCAGTGTCCCAGTCCTGTAGATGAATACCTCTCTGAGTGGTTTTACAGTGTCCCAGTCCTGTAGATGAATACCTCTCTGAGTGGTTCTACAGTGTCTCAGTCCTGTAGATGAATACCTCTCTGAGTGGTTTTACAGGGTCCCAGTCCTGTAGATGAATACCTCTGAGTGGTTCTCCAGTGTCCCAGTCCTGTAGATGAATACCTCTCTGAGTGGTTCTCCAGTGTCCCAGTCCTGTAGATGAATACCTCTCTGAGTGGTTCTACAGTGTCCCAGTCCTGTAGATGAATACCTCTCTGAGTGGTTCTCCAGTGTCCCAGTCCTGTAGATGAATACCTCTCTGAGTGCTTTACAGTGTTTCAGTCCTGTAGATGAATACCTCTCTGAGTGGTTCTCCAGTGTCCCAGTCCTGTAGATGAATACCTCTCTGAGTGGTTCTACAATGTCCCAGTCCTGTAGATGAATACCTCTCTGAGTGGTTCTCCAGTGTCCCAGTCCTGTAGATGAATACCTCTCTGAGTGGTTCTCCAGTGTCCCAGTCCTGTAGATGAATACCTCTCTGAGTGGTTTTACAGTGTCCCAGTCCTGTAGATGAATACCTCTCTGAGTGGTTCTACAGTGTCTCAGTCCTGTAGATGAATACCTCTCTGAGTGGTTTTACAGTGTCCCAGTCCTGTAGATGAATACCTCTCTGAGTGGTTCTACAGTGTCCCAGTCCTGTAGATGAATACCTCTCTGAGTGGTTCTCCAGTGTCCCAGTCCTGTAGATGAATACCTCTCTGAGTGGTTCTCCAGTGTCCCAGTCCTGTAGATGAATACCTCTCTGAGTGGTTTTACAGTGTCTCAGTCCTGTAGATGAATACCTCTCTGAGTGGTTCTCCAGTGTCCCAGTCCTGTAGATGAATACCTCTCTGAGTGGTTCTCCAGTGTCCCAGTCCTGTAGATGAATACCTCTCTGAGTGGTTTTACAGTGTCTCAGTCCTGTAGATGAATACCTCTCTGAGTGGTTCTCCAGTGTCCCAGTCCTGTAGATGAATACCTCTCTGAGTGGTTCTCCAGTGTCCCAGTCCTGTAGATGAATACCTCTCTTAGTGGTTCTCCAGTGTCCCAGTCCTGTAGATGAATACCTCTCTGAGTGGTTCTACAATGTCCCAGTCCTGTAGATGAATACCTCTCTGAGTGGTTCTCCAGTGTCCCAGTCCTGTAGATGAATACCTCTCTGAGTGGTTCTCCAGTGTCCCAGTCCTGTAGATGAATACCTCTCTGAGTGGTTTTACAGTGTCCCAGTCCTGTAGATGAATACCTCTCTGAGTGGTTCTACAGTGTCTCAGTCCTGTAGATGAATACCTCTCTGAGTGGTTTTACAGTGTCCCAGTCCTGTAGATGAATACCTCTCTGAGTGGTTCTACAGTGTCCCAGTCCTGTAGATGAATACCTCTCTGAGTGGTTCTCCAGTGTCCCAGTCCTGTAGATGAATACCTCTCTGAGTGGTTCTCCAGTGTCCCAGTCCTGTAGATGAATACCTCTCTGAGTGGTTTTACAGTGTCCCTGTCCTGTAGATGAATACCTCTCTGAGTGGTTCTACAGTGTCTCAGTCCTGTAGATGAATACCTCTCTGAGTGGTTTTACAGTGTCCCAGTCCTGTAGATGAATACCTCTCTGAGTGGTTCTACAGTGTCCCAGTCCTGTAGATGAATACCTCTCTGAGTGGTTCTCCAGTGTCCCAGTCCTGTAGATGAATACCTCTCTGAGTGGTTCTCCAGTGTCCCAGTCCTGTAGATGAATACCTCTCTGAGTGGTTTTACAGTGTCTCAGTCCTGTAGATGAATACCTCTCTGAGTGGTTATCCAGTGTCCCAGTCCTGTAGATGAATACCTCTCTGAGTGGTTCTCCAGTGTCCCAGTCCTGTAGATGAATACCTCTCTGAGTGGTTCTCCAGTGTCCCAGTCCTGTAGATGAATACCTCTCTGAGTGGTTCTCCAGTGTCCCAGTCCTGTAGATGAATACCTCTCTGAGTGGTTCTACAGTGTCCCAGTCCTGTAGATGAATACCTCTCTGAGTGGTTCTACAGTGTCTCAGTCCTGTAGATGAATACCTCTCTGAGTGGTTCTCCAGTGTCCCAGTCCTGTAGATGAATACCTCTCTGAGTGGTTCTCCAGTGTCCCAGTCCTGTAGATGAATACCTCTCTGAGTGGTTTTACAGTGTCCCAGTCCTGTAGATGAATACCTCTCTGAGTGGTTTTACAGTGTCTCAGTCCTGTAGATGAATACCTCTCTGAGTGGTTCTCCAGTGTCCCAGTCCTGTAGATGAATACCTCTCTGAGTGGTTCTCCAGTGTCCCAGTCCTGTAGATGAATACCTCTCTGAGTGGTTTTACAGTGTCCCAGTCCTGTAGATGAATACCTCTCTGAGTGGTTCTACAGTGTCTCAGTCCTGTAGATGAATACCTCTCTGAGTGGTTTTACAGGGTCCCAGTCCTGTAGATGAATACCTCTCTGAGTGGTTCTCCAGTGTCCCAGTCCTGTAGATGAATACCTCTCTGAGTGGTTCTCCAGTGTCCCAGTCCTGTAGATGAATACCTCTCTGAGTGGTTCTACAGTGTCCCAGTCCTGTAGATGAATACCTCTCTGAGTGGTTCTCCAGTGTCCCAGTCCTGTAGATGAATACCTCTCTGAGTGCTTTACAGTGTTTCAGTCCTGTAGATGAATACCTCTCTGAGTGGTTCTCCAGTGTCCCAGTCCTGTAGATGAATACCTCTCTGAGTGGTTCTACAATGTCCCAGTCCTGTAGATGAATACCTCTCTGAGTGGTTCTCCACTGTCTCAGTCCTGTAGATGAATACCTCTCTGAGTGGTTCTCCAGTGTCCCAGTCCTGTAGATGAATACCTCTCTGAGTGGTTTTACAGTGTCCCAGTCCTGTAGATGAATACCTCTCTGAGTGGTTCTACAGTGTCTCAGTCCTGTAGATGAATACCTCTCTGAGTGGTTTTACAGTGTCCCAGTCCTGTAGATGAATACCTCTCTGAGTGGTTCTACAGTGTCCCAGTCCTGTAGATGAATACCTCTCTGAGTGGTTCTCCAATGTCCCAGTCCTGTAGATGAATACCTCTCTGAGTGGTTCTCCAGTGTCCCAGTCCTGTAGATGAATACCTCTCTGAGTGGTTTTACAGTGTCTCAGTCCTGTAGATGAATACCTCTCTGAGTGGTTCTCCAGTGTCCCAGTCCTGTAGATGAATACCTCTCTGAGTGGTTCTCCAGTGTCCCAGTCCTGTAGATGAATACCTCTCTGAGTGGTTCTCCAGTGTCCCAGTCCTGTAGATGAATACCTCTCTGAGTGGTTCTACAATGTCCCAGTCCTGTAGATGAATACCTCTCTGAGTGGTTCTCCAGTGTCCCAGTCCTGTAGATGAATACCTCTCTGAGTGGTTCTCCAGTGTCCCAGTCCTGTAGATTAATACCTCTCTGAGTGGTTTTACAGTGTCCCATTCCTGTAGATGAATACCTCTCTGAGTGGTTCTACAGTGTCTCAGTCCTGTAGATGAATACCTCTCTGAGTGGTTTTACAGTGTCCCAGTCCTGTAGATGAATACCTCTCTGAGTGGTTCTACAGTGTCCCAGTCCTGTAGATGAATACCTCTCTGAGTGGTTCTCCAGTGTCCCAGTCCTGTAGATGAATACCTCTCTGAGTGGTTCTCCAGTGTCCCAGTCCTGTAGATGAATACCTCTCTGAGTGGTTTTACAGTGTCTCAGTCCTGTAGATGAATACCTCTCTGAGTGGTTCTCCAGTGTCCCAGTCCTGTAGATGAATACCTCTCTGAGTGGTTCTCCAGTGTCCCAGTCCTGTAGATGAATACCTCTCTGAGTGGTTCTCCAGTGTCCCAGTCCTGTAGATGAATACCTCTCTGAGTGGTTCTCCAGTGTCCCAGTCCTGTAGATGAATACCTCTCTGAGTGGTTCTACAGTGTCCCAGTCCTGTAGATGAATACCTCTCTGAGTGGTTCTACAGTGTCTCAGTCCTGTAGATGAATACCTCTCTGAGTGGTTCTCCAGTGTCCCAGTCCTGTAGATGAATACCTCTCTGAGTGGTTCTCCAGTGTCCCATTCCTGTAGATGAATACCTCTCTGAGTGGTTTTACAGTGTCCCAGTCCTGTAGATGAATACCTCTCTGAGTGGTTCTCCAGTGTCCCAGTCCTGTAGATGAATACCTCTCTGAGTGGTTCTCCAGTGTCTCAGTCCTGTAGATGAATACCTCTCTGAGTGGTTCTCCAGTGTCCCAGTCCTGTAGATGAATACCTCTCTGAGTGGTTCTCCAGTGTCCCAGTCCTGTAGATGAATACCTCTCTGAGTGGTTATCCAGTGTCCCAGTCCTGTAGATGAATACCTCTCTGAGTGGTTCTCCAGTGTCCCAGTCCTGTAGATGAATACCTCTCTGAGTGGTTCTACAGTGTCCCAGTCCTGTAGATGAATACCTCTCTGAGTGGTTTTACAGTGTCCCAGTCCTGTAGATGAATACCTCTCTGAGTGGTTCTACAGTGTCCCAGTCCTGTAGATGAATACCTCTCTGAGTGGTTCTACAATGTCTCAGTCCTGTAGATGAATACCTCTCTGAGTGGTTCTACAGTGTCTCAGTCCTGTAGATGAATACCTCTCTGAGTGGTTTTACATTGTCCCAGTCGTGTAGATGAATACCTCTCTGAGTGGTTCTCCAGTGTCCCAGTCCTGTAGATGAATACCTCTCTGAGTGGTTCTACAGTGTCTCAGTCCTGTAGATGAATACCTCTCTGAGTGGTTCTACAGTGTCCCAGTCCTGTAGATGAATACCTCTCTGAGTGGTTCTCCAGTGTCCCAGTCCTGTAGATGAATACCTCTCTGAGTGGTTCTACAGTGTCCCAGTCCTGTAGATGAATACCTCTCTGAGTGGTTTTACAGTGTCCCAGTCCTGTAGATGAATACCTCTCTGAGTGGTTTTACAGTGTCCCAGTCCTGTAGATAAATACCTCTCTGAGTGGTTCTCCAGTGTCCCAGTCCTGTAGATGAATACCTCTCTGAGTGGTTCTCCAGTGTCCCAGTCCTGTAGATGAATACCTCTCTGAGTGGTTCTACAGTGTCCCAGTCCTGTAGATGAATACCTCTCTGAGTGGTTCTCCAGTGTCCCAGTCCTGTAGATGAATACCTCTCTGAGTGGTTATACAGTGTCTCAGTCCTGTAGATGAATACATCTCTGAGTGGTTCTACAGTGTCCCAGTCCTGTAGATGAATACCTCTCTGAGTGGTTCTCCAGTGTCCCAGTCCTGTAGATGAATACCTCTCTGAGTGGTTCTCCAGTGTCCCAGTCCTGTAGATGAATACCTCTCTGAGTGGTTTTACAGTGTCCCAGTCCTGTAGATGAATACCTCTCTGAGTGGTTCTACAGTGTCCCAGTCCTGTAGATGAATACCTCTCTGAGTGGTTCTACAGTGTCTCAGTCCTGTAGATGAATACCTCTCTGAGTGGTTTTACAGTGTCCCAGTCCTGTAGATGAATACCTCTCTGAGTGGTTTTACAGTGTCCCAGTCCTGTAGATGAATACCTCTCTGAGTGGTTTTACAGTGTCCCAGTCCTGTAGATGAATACCTCTCTGAGTGGTTTCACAGTGTCTCAGTCCTGTAGAAGAATACCTCTCTGAGTGGTTTTACAGTGTCTCAGTCCTGTAGATGAATACCTCTCTGAGTTGTTTTACAGTATCCCAGTCCTGTAGATGAACACCTCTCTGAGTGGTTTTACAGTGTCCCAGTCCTGTAGATGAATACCTCTCTGAGTGGTTTTACAGTGTCCCAGTCCTGTAGATGAATACCTCTCTGAGTGGTTTTACAGTGTCCCAGTCCTGTAGATGACTACCTCTCTGAGTGGTTCTACAGTGTACCAGCCCTGTAGATGAATACCTCTCTGAGTGGTTCTACAGTGTCTCAGTCCTGTAGATGAATACCTCTCTGAGTGGTTCTACAGTGTCTCAGTCCTGTAGATGAATACCTCTCTGAGTGGTTTTACATTGTCCCAGTCCTGTAGATGAATACCTCTCTGAGTGGTTCTCCAGTGTCCCAGTCCTGTAGATGAATACCTCTCTGAGTGGTTCTACGGTGTCTCAGTCCTGTAGATGAATACCTCTCTGAGTGGTTCTACAGTGTCCCAGTCCTGTAGATGAATACCTCTCTGAGTGGTTCTCCAGTGTCTCAGTCCTGTAGATGAATACCTCTCTGAGTGGTTCTCCAGTGTCCCAGTCCTGTAGATGAATACCTCTCTGAGTGGTTCTACAGTGTCTCAGTCCTGTAGATGAATACCTCTCTGAGTGGTTCTACAGTGTCCCAGTCCTGTAGATTAATACCTCTCTGAGTGGTTCTCCAGTGTCCCAGTCCTGTAGATGAATACCTCTCTGAGTGGTTCTCCAGTGTCCCAGTCCTGTAGATGAATACCTCTCTGAGTGGTTTTACAGTGTCTCAGTCCTGTAGATGAATACCTCTCTGAGTGGTTCTCCAGTGTCCCAGTCCTGTAGATGAATACCTCTCTGAGTGGTTTTACAGTGTCTCAGTCCTGTAGATGAATACCTCTCTGAGTGGTTTTACAGTGTCTCAGTCCTGTAGATGAATACCTCTCTGAGTGGTTCTCCAGTGTCCCAGTCCTATAGATGAATACCTCTCTGAGTGGTTCTCCAGTGTCCCAGTCCTGTAGATGAATACCTCTCTGAGTGGTTTTACACTGTCTCAGTCCTGTAGATGAATACCTCTCTGAGTGGTTCTCCAGTGTCCCAGTCCTGTAGATGAATACCTCTCTGAGTGGTTCTCCAGTGTCCCAGTCCTGTAGATGAATACCTCTCTGAGTGGTTTTACAGTGTCCCAGTCCTGTAGATGAATACCTCTCTGAGTGGTTCTACAGTGTCTCAGTCCTGTAGATGAATACCTCTCTGAGTGGTTTTACAGTGTCCCAGTCCTGTAGATGAATACCTCTCTGAGTGGTTCTCCAGTGTCCCAGTCCTGTAGATGAATACCTCTCTGAGTGGTTCTCCAGTGTCCCAGTCCTGTAGATGAATACCTCTCTGAGTGGTTTTACAGTGTCCCAGTCCTGTAGATGAATACCTCTCTGAGTGGTTCTACAGTGTCTCAGTCCTGTAGATGAATACCTCTCTGAGTGGTTTTACAGGGTCCCAGTCCTGTAGATGAATACCTCTGAGTGGTTCTCCAGTGTCCCAGTCCTGTAGATGAATACCTCTCTGAGTGGTTCTCCAGTGTCCCAGTCCTGTAGATGAATACCTCTCTGAGTGGTTCTACAGTGTCCCAGTCCTGTAGATGAATACCTCTCTGAGTGGTTCTCCAGTGTCCCAGTCCTGTAGATGAATACCTCTCTGAGTGCTTTACAGTGTTTCAGTCCTGTAGATGAATACCTCTCTGAGTGGTTCTCCAGTGTCCCAGTCCTGTAGATGAATACCTCTCTGAGTGGTTCTACAATGTCCCAGTCCTGTAGATGAATACCTCTCTGAGTGGTTCTCCAGTGTCCCAGTCCTGTAGATGAATACCTCTCTGAGTGGTTCTCCAGTGTCCCAGTCCTGTAGATGAATACCTCTCTGAGTGGTTTTACAGTGTCCCAGTCCTGTAGATGAATACCTCTCTGAGTGGTTCTACAGTGTCTCAGTCCTGTAGATGAATACCTCTCTGAGTGGTTTTACAGTGTCCCAGTCCTGTAGATGAATACCTCTCTGAGTGGTTCTACAGTGTCCCAGTCCTGTAGATGAATACCTCTCTGAGTGGTTCTCCAGTGTCCCAGTCCTGTAGATGAATACCTCTCTGAGTGGTTCTCCAGTGTCCCAGTCCTGTAGATGAATACCTCTCTGAGTGGTTTTACAGTGTCTCAGTCCTGTAGATGAATACCTCTCTGAGTGGTTCTCCAGTGTCCCAGTCCTGTAGATGAATACCTCTCTGAGTGGTTCTCCAGTGTCCCAGTCCTGTAGATGAATACCTCTCTGAGTGGTTTTACAGTGTCTCAGTCCTGTAGATGAATACCTCTCTGAGTGGTTCTCCAGTGTCCCAGTCCTGTAGATGAATACCTCTCTGAGTGGTTCTCCAGTGTCCCAGTCCTGTAGATGAATACCTCTCTGAGTGGTTCTCCAGTGTCCCAGTCCTGTAGATGAATACCTCTCTGAGTGGTTCTCCAGTGTCCCAGTCCTGTAGATGAATACCTCTCTGAGTGGTTCTACAGTGTCCCAGTCCTGTAGATGAATACCTCTCTGAGTGGTTCTACAGTGTCTCAGTCCTGTAGATGAATACCTCTCTGAGTGGTTCTCCAGTGTCCCAGTCCTGTAGATGAATACCTCTCTGAGTGGTTCTCCAGTGTCCCAGTCCTGTAGATGAATACCTCTCTGAGTGGTTTTACAGTGTCCCAGTCCTGTAGATGAATACCTCTCTGAGTGGTTTTACAGTGTCTCAGTCCTGTAGATGAATACCTCTCTGAGTGGTTCTACAGTGTCTCAGTCCTGTAGATGAATACCTCTCTGAGTGGTTTTACAGTGTCCCAGTCCTGTAGATGAATACCTCTCTGAGTGGTTCTCCAGTGTCCCAGTCCTGTAGATGAATACCTCTCTGAGTGGTTCTCCAGTGTCCCAGTCCTGTAGATGAATACCTCTCTGAGTGGTTTTACAGTGTCCCAGTCCTGTAGATGAATACCTCTCTGAGTGGTTCTACAGTGTCTCAGTCCTGTAGATGAATACCTCTCTGAGTGGTTTTACAGGGTCCCAGTCCTGTAGATGAATACCTCTCTGAGTGGTTCTCCAGTGTCCCAGTCCTGTAGATGAATACCTCTCTGAGTGGTTCTCCAGTGTCCCAGTCCTGTAGATGAATACCTCTCTGAGTGGTTCTACAGTGTCCCAGTCCTGTAGATGAATACCTCTCTGAGTGGTTCTCCAGTGTCCCAGTCCTGTAGATGAATACCTCTCTGAGTGCTTTACAGTGTTTCAGTCCTGTAGATGAATACCTCTCTGAGTGGTTCTCCAGTGTCCCAGTCCTGTAGATGAATACCTCTCTGAGTGGTTCTACAATGTCCCAGTCCTGTAGATGAATACCTCTCTGAGTGGTTCTCCACTGTCCCAGTCCTGTAGATGAATACCTCTCTGAGTGGTTCTCCAGTGTCCCAGTCCTGTAGATGAATACCTCTCTGAGTGGTTTTACAGTGTCCCAGTCCTGTAGATGAATACCTCTCTGAGTGGTTCTCCAATGTCCCAGTCCTGTAGATGAATACCTCTCTGAGTGGTTCTCCAGTGTCCCAGTCCTGTAGATGAATACCTCTCTGAGTGGTTTTACAGTGTCTCAGTCCTGTAGATGAATACCTCTCTGAGTGGTTCTCCAGTGTCCCAGTCCTGTAGATGAATACCTCTCTGAGTGGTTCTACAATGTCCCAGTCCTGTAGATGAATACCTCTCTGAGTGGTTCTCCAGTGTCCCAGTCCTGTAGATGAATACCTCTCTGAGTGGTTCTCCAGTGTCCCAGTCCTGTAGATTAATACCTCTCTGAGTGGTTTTACAGTGTCCCATTCCTGTAGATGAATACCTCTCTGAGTGGTTCTACAGTGTCTCAGTCCTGTAGATGAATACCTCTCTGAGTGGTTTTACAGTGTCCCAGTCCTGTAGATGAATACCTCTCTGAGTGGTTCTACAGTGTCCCAGTCCTGTAGATGAATACCTCTCTGAGTGGTTCTCCAGTGTCCCAGTCCTGTAGATGAATACCTCTCTGAGTGGTTCTCCAGTGTCCCAGTCCTGTAGATGAATACCTCTCTGAGTGGTTTTACAGTGTCTCAGTCCTGTAGATGAATACCTCTCTGAGTGGTTCTCCAGTGTCCCAGTCCTGTAGATGAATACCTCTCTGAGTGGTTCTCCAGTGTCCCAGTCCTGTAGATGAATACCTCTCTGAGTGGTTCTCCAGTGTCCCAGTCCTGTAGATGAATACCTCTCTGAGTGGTTCTCCAGTGTCCCAGTCCTGTAGATGAATACCTCTCTGAGTGGTTCTACAGTGTCCCAGTCCTGTAGATGAATACCTCTCTGAGTGGTTCTACAGTGTCTCAGTCCTGTAGATGAATACCTCTCTGAGTGGTTCTCCAGTGTCCCAGTCCTGTAGATGAATACCTCTCTGAGTGGTTCTCCAGTGTCCCAGTCCTGTAGATGAATACCTCTCTGAGTGGTTCTCCAGTGTCTCAGTCCTGTAGATGAATACCTCTCTGAGTGGTTCTCCAGTGTCCCAGTCCTGTAGATGAATACCTCTCTGAGTGGTTCTCCAGTGTCCCAGTCCTGTAGATGAATACCTCTCTGAGTGGTTCTCCAGTGTCCCAGTCCTGTAGATGAATACCTCTCTGAGTGGTTCTCCAGTGTCCCAGTCCTGTAGATGAATACCTCTCTGAGTGGTTCTACAGTGTCCCAGTCCTGTAGATGAATACCTCTCTGAGTGGTTTTACAGTGTCCCAGTCCTGTAGATGAATACCTCTCTGAGTGGTTCTACAGTGTCCCAGTCCTGTAGATGAATACCTCTCTGAGTGGTTCTACAATGTCTCAGTCCTGTAGATGAATACCTCTCTGAGTGGTTCTACAGTGTCTCAGTCCTGTAGATGAATACCTCTCTGAGTGGTTTTACATTGTCCCAGTCGTGTAGATGAATACCTCTCTGAGTGGTTCTCCAGTGTCCCAGTCCTGTAGATGAATACCTCTCTGAGTGGTTCTACAGTGTCTCAGTCCTGTAGATGAATACCTCTCTGAGTGGTTCTACAGTGTCCCAGTCCTGTAGATGAATACCTCTCTGAGTGGTTCTCCAGTGTCCCAGTCCTGTAGATGAATACCTCTCTGAGTGGTTCTACAGTGTCCCAGTCCTGTAGATGAATACCTCTCTGAGTGGTTTTACAGTGTCTCAGTACTGTAGATGAATACCTCTCTGAGTGGTTCTCCAGTGTCCCAGTCCTGTAGATGAATACCTCTCTGAGTGGTTTTACAGTGTCCCAGTCCTGTAGATGAATACCTCTCTGAGTGGTTTTACAGTGTCCCAGTCCTGTAGATAAATACCTCTCTGAGTGGTTCTCCAGTGTCCCAGTCCTGTAGATGAATACCTCTCGGAGTGGTTCTCCAGTGTCCCAGTCCTGTAGATGAATACCTCTCTGAGTGGTTCTACAGTGTCCCAGTCCTGTAGATGAATACCTCTCTGAGTGGTTCTCCAGTGTCCCAGTCCTGTAGATGAATACCTCTCTGAGTGGTTCTACAGTGTCTCAGTCCTGTAGATGAATACCTCTCTGAGTGGTTCTACAGTGTCCCAGTCCTGTAGATGAATACCTCTCTGAGTGGTTCTCCAGTGTCCCAGTCCTGTAGATGAATACCTCTCTGAGTGGTTCTCCAGTGTCCCACTCCTGTAGATGAATACCTCTCTGAGTGATTTTACAGTGTCTCAGTCCTGTATATGAATACCTCTCTGAGTGGTTCTCCAGTGTCCCAGTCCTGTAGATGAATACCTCTCTGAGTGGTTTTACAGTGTCTCAGTCCTGTAGATGAATACCTCTCTGAGTGGTTTTACAGTGTCTCAGTCCTGTAGATGAATACCTCTCTGAGTGGTTCTCCAGTGTCCCAGTCCTATAGATGAATACCTCTCTGAGTGGTTCTCCAGTGTCCCAGTCCTGTAGATGAATACCTCTCTGAGTGGTTTTACAGTGTCCCAGTCCTGTAGATGAATACCTCTCTGAGTGGTTCTACAGTGTCTCAGTCCTGTAGATGAATACCTCTCTGAGTGGTTTTACAGTGTCCCAGTCCTGTAGATGAATACCTCTCTGAGTGGTTCTACAGTGTCTCAGTCCTGTAGATGAATACCTCTCTGAGTGGTTCTACAGTGTCCCAGTCCTGTAGATGAATACCTCTCTGAGTGGTTCTCCAGTGTCCCAGTCCCGTAGATGAATACCTCTCTGAGTGGTTCTACAGTGTCCCAGTCCTGTAGATGAATACCTCTCTGAGTGGTTTTACAGTGTCTCAGTACTGTAGATGAATACCTCTCTGAGTGGTTCTCCAGTGTCCCAGTCCTGTAGATGAATACCTCTCTGAGTGGTTTTACAGTGTCCCAGTCCTGTAGATGAATACCTCTCTGAGTGGTTTTACAGTGTCCCAGTCCTGTAGATAAATACCTCTCTGAGTGGTTCTCCAGTGTCCCAGTCCTGTAGATGAATACCTCTCCGAGTGGTTCTCCAGTGTCCCAGTCCTGTAGATGAATACCTCTCTGAGTGGTTCTACAGTGTCCCAGTCCTGTAGATGAATACCTCTCTGAGTGGTTCTCCAGTGTCCCAGTCCTGTAGATGAATACCTCTCTGAGTGGTTCTACAGTGTCTCAGTCCTGTAGATGAATACCTCTCTGAGTGGTTCTACAGTGTCCCAGTCCTGTAGATGAATACCTCTCTGAGTGGTTCTCCAGTGTCCCAGTCCTGTAGATGAATACCTCTCTGAGTGGTTCTCCAGTGTCCCAGTCCTGTAGATGAATACCTCTCTGAGTGGTTTTACAGTGTCTCAGTCCTGTAGATGAATACCTCTCTGAGTGGTTCTCCAGTGTCCCAGTCCTGTAGATGAATACCTCTCTGAGTGGTTTTACAGTGTCTCAGTCCTGTAGATGAATACCTCTCTGAGTGGTTTTACAGTGTCTCAGTCCTGTAGATGAATACCTCTCTGAGTGGTTCTCCAGTGTCCCAGTCCTATAGATGAATACCTCTCTGAGTGGTTCTCCAGTGTCCCAGTCCTGTAGATGAATACCTCTCTGAGTGGTTTTACAGTGTCTCAGTCCTGTAGATGAATACCTCTCTGAGTGGTTCTCTAATGTCCCAGTCCTGTAGATGAATACCTCTCTGAGTGGTTCTCCAGTGTCCCAGTCCTGTAGATGAATACCTCTCTGAGTGGTTTTACAGTGTCCCAGTCCTGTAGATGAATACCTCTCTGAGTGGTTCTACAGTGTCTCAGTCCTGTAGAATGAATACCTCTCTGAGTGGTTTTACAGTGTCCCAGTCCTGTAGATGAATACCTCTCTGAGTGGTTCTCCAGTGTCCCAGTCCTGTAGATGAATACCTCTCTGAGTGGTTCTCCAGTGTCCCAGTCCTGTAGATGAATACCTCTCTGAGTGGTTCTCCAGTGTCCCAGTCCTGTAGATGAATACCTCTCTGAGTGGTTCTACAGTGTCCCAGTCCTGTAGATGAATACATCTCTGAGTGGTTCTACAGTGTCTCAGTCCTGTAGATGAATACCTCTCTGAGTGGTTTTACAGTGTCCCAGTCCTGTAGATGAATACCTCTCTGAGTGGTTCTACAGTGTCCCAGTCCTGTAGATGAATACCTCTCTGAGTGGTTCTCCAGTGTCCCAGTCCTGTAGATGAATACCTCTCTGAGTGGTTCTCCAGTGTCCCAGTCCTGTAGATGAATACCTCTCTGAGTGGTTTTACAGTGTCTCAGTCCTGTAGATGAATACCTCTCTGAGTGGTTCTCCAGTGTCCCAGTCCAGTAGATGAATACCTCTCTGAGTGGTTCTCCAGTGTCCCAGTCCTGTAGATGAATACCTCTCTGAGTGGTTCTCCAGTGTCCCAGTCCTGTAGATGAATACCTCTCTGAGTGGTTCTACAATGTCCCAGTCCTGTAGATGAATACCTCTCTGAGTGGTTCTCCAGTGTCCCAGTCCTGTAGATGAATACCTCTTGAGTGGTTCTCCAGTGTCCCAGTCCTGTAGATGAATACCTCTCTGAGTGGTTTTACAGTGTCCCAGTCCTGTAGATGAATACCTCTCTGAGTGGTTCTACAGTGTCTCAGTCCTGTAGATGAATACCTCTCTGAGTGGTTTTACAGTGTCCCAGTCCTGTAGATGAATACCTCTCTGAGTGGTTCTCCAGTGTCCCAGTCCTGTAGATGAATACCTCTCTGAGTGGTTCTCCAGTGTCCCAGTCCTGTAGATGAATACATCTCTGAGTGGTTCTCCAGTGTCCCAGTCCTGTAGATGAATACCTCTCTGAGTGGTTCTACAGTGTCCCAGTCCTGTAGATGAATACCTCTCTGAGTGGTTCTACAGTGTCTCAGTCCTGTAGATGAATACCTCTCTGAGTGGTTCTCCAGTGTCCCAGTCCTGTAGATGAATACCTCTCTGAGTGGTTCTCCAGTGTCCCAGTCCTGTAGATGAATACCTCTCTGAGTGGTTTTACAGTGTCTCAGTCCTGTAGATGAATACCTCTCTGAGTGGTTCTCCAGTGTCCCAGTCCAGTAGATGAATACCTCTCTGAGTGGTTCTCCAGTGTCCCAGTCCTGTAGATGAATACCTCTCTGAGTGGTTCTCCAGTGTCCCAGTCCTGTAGATGAATACCTCTCTGAGTGGTTCTACAATGTCCCAGTCCTGTAGATGAATACCTCTCTGAGTGGTTCTCCAGTGTCCCAGTCCTGTAGATGAATACCTCTTGAGTGGTTCTCCAGTGTCCCAGTCCTGTAGATGAATACCTCTCTGAGTGGTTTTACAGTGTCCCAGTCCTGTAGATGAATACCTCTCTGAGTGGTTCTACAGTGTCTCAGTCCTGTAGATGAATACCTCTCTGAGTGGTTTTACAGTGTCCCAGTCCTGTAGATGAATACCTCTCTGAGTGGTTCTCCAGTGTCCCAGTCCTGTAGATGAATACCTCTCTGAGTGGTTCTCCAGTGTCCCAGTCCTGTAGATGAATACATCTCTGAGTGGTTCTCCAGTGTCCCAGTGCTGTAGATGAATACCTCTCTGAGTGGTTCTACAGTGTCCCAGTCCTGTAGATGAATACCTCTCTGAGTGGTTCTACAGTGTCTCAGTCCTGTAGATGAATACCTCTCTGAGTGGTTCTCCAGTGTCCCAGTCCTGTAGATGAATACCTCTCTGAGTGGTTCTCCAGTGTCCCATTCCTGTAGATGAATACCTCTCTGAGTGGTTTTACAGTGTCCCAGTCCTGTAGATGAATACCTCTCTGAGTGGTTCTCCAGTGTCCCAGTCCTGTAGATGAATACCTCTCTGAGTGGTTCTCCAGTGTCTCAGTCCTGTAGATGAATACCTCTCTGAGTGGTTCTCCAGTGTCCCAGTCCTGTAGATGAATACCTCTCTGAGTGGTTCTCCAGTGTCCCAGTCCTGTAGATGAATACCTCTCTGAGTGGTTCTCCAGTGTCCCAGTCCTGTAGATGAATACCTCTCTGAGTGGTTCTCCAGTGTCCCAGTCCTGTAGATGAATACCTCTCTGAGTGGTTCTACAGTGTCCCAGTCCTGTAGATGAATACCTCTCTGAGTGGTTCTCCAGTGTCCCAGTCCTGTAGATGAATACCTCTCTGAGTGGTTCTACAGTGTCTCAGTCCTGTAGATGAATACCTCTCTGAGTGGTTCTACAGTGTCCCAGTCCTGTAGATGAATACCTCTCTGAGTGGTTCTCCAGTGTCCCAGTCCTGTAGATGAATACCTCTCTGAGTGGTTCTCCAGTGTCCCAGTCCTGTAGATGAATACCTCTCTGAGCTGTTTTACAGTGTCCCAGTCCTGTAGATGAATACCTCTCTGAGTGGTTCTACAGTGTCCCAGTCCTGTAGATGAATACCTCTCTGAGTGGTTCTACAGTGTCTCAGTCCTGTAGATGAATACCTCTCTGAGTGGTTTTACAGTGTCCCAGTCCTGTAGATGAATACCTCTCTGAGTGGTTTTACAGTGTCCCAGTCCTGTAGATGAATACCTCTCTGAGTTGTTTTACAGTGTCCCAGTCCTGTAGATAAATACCTCTCTGAGTGGTTTTACAGTGTCTCAGTCCTATAGATGAATACCTCTCTGAGTGGTTTTACAGTGTCTCAGTCCTGTAGATGAATACCTCTCTGAGTGGTTTTACAGTGTCCCAGTCCTGTAGATGAATACCTCTCTGAGTGGTTTTACAGTGTCCCAGTCCTGTAGATGAATACCTCTCTGAGTGGTTTTACAGTGTCCCAGTCCTGTAGATGAATACCTCTCTGAGTGGTTCTACAGTGTCCCAGTCCTGTAGATGAATACCTCTCTGAGTGGTTCTACAATGTCTCAGTCCTGTAGATGAATACCTCTCTGAGTGGTTCTACAGTGTCTCAGTCCTGTAGATGAATACCTCTCTGAGTGGTTTTACATTGTCCCAGTCCTGTAGATGAATACCTCTCTGAGTGGTTCTCCAGTGTCCCAGTCCTGTAGATGAATACCTCTCTGAGTGGTTCTACAGTGTCTCAGTCCTGTAGATGAATACCTCTCTGAGTGGTTCTACAGTGTCCCAGTCCTGTAGATGAATACCTCTCTGAGTGGTTCTCCAGTGTCCCAGTCCTGTAGATGAATACCTCTCTGAGTGGTTCTACAGTGTCCCAGTCCTGTAGATGAATACCTCTCTGAGTGGTTTTACAGTGTCTCAGTACTGTAGATGAATACCTCTCTGAGTGGTTCTCCAGTGTCCCAGTCCTGTAGATGAATACCTCTCTGAGTGGTTTTACAGTGTCCCAGTCCTGTAGATGAATACCTCTCTGAGTGGTTTTACAGTGTCCCAGTCCTGTAGATAAATACCTCTCTGAGTGGTTCTCCAGTGTCCCAGTCCTGTAGATGAATACCTCTCCGAGTGGTTCTCCAGTGTCCCAGTCCTGTAGATGAATACCTCTCTGAGTGGTTCCACAGTGTCCCAGTCCTGTAGATGAATACCTCTCTGAGTGGTTCTCCAGTGTCCCAGTCCTGTAGATGAATACCTCTCTGAGTGGTTCTACAGTGTCTCAGTCCTGTAGATGAATACCTCTCTGAGTGGTTCTACAGTGTCCCAGTCCTGTAGATGAATACCTCTCTGAGTGGTTCTCCAGTGTCCCAGTCCTGTAGATGAATACCTCTCTGAGTGGTTCTCCAGTGTCCCAGTCCTGTAGATGAATACCTCTCTGAGTGGTTTTACAGTGTCTCAGTCCTGTAGATGAATACCTCTCTGAGTGGTTCTCCAGTGTCCCAGTCCTGTAGATGAATACCTCTCTGAGTGGTTTTACAGTGTCTCAGTCCTGTAGATGAATACCTCTCTGAGTGGTTTTACAGTGTCTCAGTCCTGTAGATGAATACCTCTCTGAGTGGTTCTCCAGTGTCCCAGTCCTATAGATGAATACCTCTCTGAGTGGTTCTCCAGTGTCCCAGTCCTGTAGATGAATACCTCTCTGAGTGGTTTTACAGTGTCTCAGTCCTGTAGATGAATACCTCTCTGAGTGGTTCTCTAGTGTCCCAGTCCTGTAGATGAATACCTCTCTGAGTGGTTCTCCAGTGTCCCAGTCCTGTAGATGAATACCTCTCTGAGTGGTTTTACAGTGTCCCAGTCCTGTAGATGAATACCTCTCTGAGTGGTTCTCCAGTGTCCCAGTCCTGTAGATGAATACCTCTCTGAGTGGTTCTCCAGTGTCCCAGTCCTGTAGATGAATACCTCTCTGAGTGGTTCTCCAGTGTCCCAGTCCTGTAGATGAATACCTCTCTGAGTGGTTCTACAGTGTCCCAGTCCTGTAGATGAATACATCTCTGAGTGGTTCTACAGTGTCTCAGTCCTGTAGATGAATACCTCTCTGAGTGGTTTTACAGTGTCCCAGTCCTGTAGATGAATACCTCTCTGAGTGGTTCTACAGTGTCCCAGTCCTGTAGATGAATACCTCTCTGAGTGGTTCTCCAGTGTCCCAGTCCTGTAGATGAATACCTCTCTGAGTGGTTCTCCAGTGTCCCAGTCCTGTAGATGAATACCTCTCTGAGTGGTTTTACAGTGTCTCAGTCCTGTAGATGAATACCTCTCTGAGTGGTTCTCCAGTGTCCCAGTCCTGTAGATGAATACCTCTCTGAGTGGTTCTCCAGTGTCCCAGTCCTGTAGATGAATACCTCTCTGAGTGGTTCTCCAGTGTCCCAGTCCTTTAGATGAATACCTCTCTGAGTGGTTCTACAATGTCCCAGTCCTGTAGATGAATACCTCTCTGAGTGGTTCTCCAGTGTCCCAGTCCTGTAGATGAATACCTCTTGAGTGGTTCTCCAGTGTCCCAGTCCTGTAGATGAATACCTCTCTGAGTGGTTTTACAGTGTCCCAGTCCTGTAGATGAATACCTCTCTGAGTGGTTCTACAGTGTCTCAGTCCTGTAGATGAATACCTCTCTGAGTGGTTTTACAGTGTCCCAGTCCTGTAGATGAATACCTCTCTGAGTGGTTCTACAGTGTCCCAGTCCTGTAGATGAATACCTCTCTGAGTGGTTCTCCAGTGTCCCAGTCCTGTAGATGAATACCTCTCTGAGTGGTTCTCCAGTGTCCCAGTCCTGTAGATGAATACCTCTCTGAGTGGTTTTACAGTGTCTCAGTCCTGTAGATGAATACCTCTCTGAGTGGTTCTCTAGTGTCCCATTCCTGTAGATGAATACCTCTCTGAGTTGTTCTCCAGTGTCCCAGTCCTGTAGATGAATACCTCTCTGAGTGGTTTTACAGTGTCTCAGTCCTGTAGATGAATACCTCTCTGAGTGGTTCTCCAGTGTCCCAGTCCTGTAGATGAATACCTCTCTGAGTGGTTCTCCAGTGTCCCAGTCCTGTAGATGAATACCTCTCTGAGTGGTTTTACAGTGTCCCAGTCCTGTAGATGAATACCTCTCTGAGTGGTTCTACAGTGTCTCAGTCCTGTAGATGAATACCTCTCTGAGTGGTTCTACAGTGTCCCAGTCCTGTAGATGAATACCTCTCTGAGTGGTTCTCCAGTGTCCCAGTCCTGTAGATGAATACCTCTCTGAGTGGTTCTCCAGTGTCCCAGTCCTGTAGATGAATACCTCTCTGAGTGGTTTTACAGTGTCTCAGTCCTGTAGATGAATACCTCTCTGAGTGGTTCTCCAGTGTCCCAGTCCTGTAGATGAATACCTCTCTGAGTGGTTTTACAGTGTCTCAGTCCTGTAGATGAATACCTCTCTGAGTGGTTTTACAGTGTCTCAGTCCTGTAGATGAATACCTCTCTGAGTGGTTCTCCAGTGTCCCAGTCCTATAGATGAATACCTCTCTGAGTGGTTCTCCAGTGTCCCAGTCCTGTAGATGAATACCTCTCTGAGTGGTTTTACAGTGTCTCAGTCCTGTAGATGAATACCTCTCTGAGTGGTTCTCTAGTGTCCCAGTCCTGTAGATGAATACCTCTCTGAGTGGTTCTCCAGTGTCCCAGTCCTGTAGATGAATACCTCTCTGAGTGGTTTTACAGTGTCCCAGTCCTGTAGATGAATACCTCTCTGAGTGGTTCTACAGTGTCTCAGTCCTGTAGATGAATACCTCTCTGAGTGGTTTTACAGTGTCCCAGTCCTGTAGATGAATACCTCTCTGAGTGGTTCTCCAGTGTCCCAGTCCTGTAGATGAATACCTCTCTGAGTGGTTCTCCAGTGTCCCAGTCCTGTAGATGAATACCTCTCTGAGTGGTTCTCCAGTGTCCCAGTCCTGTAGATGAATACCTCTCTGAGTGGTTCTACAGTGTCCCAGTCCTGTAGATGAATACATCTCTGAGTGGTTCTACAGTGTCTCAGTCCTGTAGATGAATACCTCTCTGAGTGGTTTTACAGTGTCCCAGTCCTGTAGATGAATACCTCTCTGAGTGGTTCTACATTGTCCCAGTCCTGTAGATGAATACCTCTCTGAGTGGTTCTCCAGTGTCCCAGTCCTGTAGATGAATACCTCTCTGAGTGGTTCTCCAGTGTCCCAGTCCTGTAGATGAATACCTCTCTGAGTGGTTTTACAGTGTCTCAGTCCTGTAGATGAATACCTCTCTGAGTGGTTCTCCAGTGTCCCAGTCCTGTAGATGAATACCTCTCTGAGTGGTTCTCCAGTGTCCCAGTCCTGTAGATGAATACCTCTCTGAGTGGTTCTCCAGTGTCCCAGTCCTGTAGATGAATACCTCTCTGAGTGGTTCTACAATGTCCCAGTCCTGTAGATGAATACCTCTCTGAGTGGTTCTCCAGTTTCCCAGTCCTGTAGATGAATACCTCTTGAGTGGTTCTCCAGTGTCCCAGTCCTGTAGATGAATACCTCTCTGAGTGGTTTTACAGTGTCCCAGTCCTGTAGATGAATACCTCTCTGAGTGGTTCTACAGTGTCTCAGTCCTGTAGATGAATACCTCTCTGAGTGGTTTTACAGTGTCCCAGTCCTGTAGATGAATACCTCTCTGAGTGGTTCTACAGTGTCCCAGTCCTGTAGATGAATACCTCTCTGAGTGGTTCTCCAGTGTCCCAGTCCTGTAGATGAATACCTCTCTGAGTGGTTCTCCAGTGTCCCAGTCCTGTAGATGAATACCTCTCTGAGTGGTTTTACAGTGTCTCAGTCCTGTAGATGAATACCTCTCTGAGTGGTTCTCTAGTGTCCCAGTCCTGTAGATGAATACCTCTCTGAGTGGTTCTCCAGTGTCCCAGTCCTGTAGATGAATACCTCTCTGAGTGGTTTTACAGTGTCCCAGTCCTGTAGATGAATACCTCTCTGAGTGGTTTTACAGTGTCTCAGTCCTGTAGATGAATACCTCTCTGAGTGGTTTTACAGTGTCCCAGTCCTGTAGATGAATACCTCTCTGAGTGGTTCTCCAGTGTCCCAGTCCTGTAGATGAATACCTCTCTGAGTGGTTCTCCAGTGTCCCAGTCCTGTAGATGAATACCTCTCTGAGTGGTTCTCCAGTGTCCCAGTCCTGTAGATGAATACCTCTCTGAGTGGTTCTACAGTGTCCCAGTCCTGTAGATGAATACATCTCTGAGTGGTTCTACAGTGTCTCAGTCCTGTAGATGAATACCTCTCTGAGTGGTTTTACAGTGTCCCAGTCCTGTAGATGAATACCTCTCTGAGTGGTTCTACATTGTCCCAGTCCTGTAGATGAATACCTCTCTGAGTGGTTCTCCAGTGTCCCAGTCCTGTAGATGAATACCTCTCTGAGTGGTTCTCCAGTGTCCCAGTCCTGTAGATGAATACCTCTCTGAGTGGTTTTACAGTGTCTCAGTCCTGTAGATGAATACCTCTCTGAGTGGTTCTCCAGTGTCCCAGTCCTGTAGATGAATACCTCTCTGAGTGGTTCTCCAGTGTCCCAGTCCTGTAGATGAATACCTCTCTGAGTGGTTCTCCAGTGTCCCAGTCCTGTAGATGAATACCTCTCTGAGTGGTTCTACAATGTCCCAGTCCTGTAGATGAATACCTCTCTGAGTGGTTCTCCAGTGTCCCAGTCCTGTAGATGAATACCTCTTGAGTGGTTCTCCAGTGTCCCAGTCCTGTAGATGAATACCTCTCTGAGTGGTTTTACAGTGTCCCAGTCCTGTAGATGAATACCTCTCTGAGTGGTTCTACAGTGTCTCAGTCCTGTAGATGAATACCTCTCTGAGTGGTTTTACAGTGTCCCAGTCCTGTAGATGAATACCTCTCTGAGTGGTTCTACAGTGTCCCAGTCCTGTAGATGAATACCTCTCTGAGTGGTTCTTCAGTGTCCCAGTCCTGTAGATGAATACCTCTCTGAGTGGTTCTCCAGTGTCCCAGTCCTGTAGATGAATACCTCTCTGAGTGGTTTTACAGTGTCTCAGTCCTGTAGATGAATACCTCTCTGAGTGGTTCTCCAGTGTCCCAGTCCTGTAGATTAATACCTCTCTGAGTTGTTCTCCAGTGTCCCAGTCCTGTAGATGAATACCTCTCTGAGTGGTTTTACAGTGTCTCAGTCATGTAGATGAATACCTCTCTGAGTGGTTCTCCAGTGTCCCAGTCCTGTAGATGAATACCTCTCTGAGTGGTTCTCCAGTGTCCCAGTCCTGTAGATGAATACCTCTCTGAGTGGTTTTACAGTGTCCCAGTCCTGTAGATGAATACCTCTCTGAGTGGTTCTACAGTGTCTCAGTCTTGTAGATGAATACCTCTCTGAGTGGTTTTACAGTGTCCCAGTCCTGTAGATGAATACCTCTCTGAGTGGTTCTCCAGTGTCCCAGTCCTGTAGATGAATACCTCTCTGAGTGGTTCTCCAGTGTCCCAGTCCTGTAGATGAATACCTCTCTGAGTGGTTCTACAGTGTCCCAGTCCTGTAGATGAATACCTCTCTGAGTGGTTCTACAGTGTCTCAGTCCTGTAGATGAATACCTCTCTGAGTGGTTTTACAGTGTCCCAGTCCTGTAGATGAATACCTCTCTGAGTGGTTCTACAGTGTCCCAGTCCTGTAGATGAATACCTCTCTGAGTGGTTCTCCAGTGTCCCAGTCCTGTAGATGAATACCTCTCTGAGTGGTTTTACAGTGTCTCAGTCCTGTAGATGAATACCTCTCTGAGTGGTTCTCCAGTGTCCCAGTCCTGTAGATGAATACCTCTCTGAGTGGTTCTCCAGTGTCCCAGTCCTGTAGATGAATACCTCTCTGAGTGGTTCTCCAGTGTCCCAGTCCTGTAGATGAATACCTCTCTGAGTGGTTCTACAATGTCCCAGTCCTGTAGATGAATACCTCTCTGAGTGGTTCTCCAGTGTCCCAGTCCTGTAGATGAATACCTCTCTGAGTGGTTTTACAGTGTCCCAGTCCTGTAGATGAATACCTCTCTGAGTGGTTCTACAGTGTCTCAGTCCTGTAGATGAATACCTCTCTGAGTGGTTTTACAGTGTCCCAGTCCTGTAGATGAATACCTCTCTGAGTGGTTCTACAGTGTCCCAGTCCTGTAGATGAATACCTCTCTGAGTGGTTCTCCAGTGTCCCAGTCCTGTAGATGAATACCTCTCTGAGTGGTTCTCCAGTGTCCCAGTCCTGTAGATGAATACCTCTCTGAGTGGTTTTACAGTGTCTCAGTCCTGTAGATGAATACCTCTCTGAGTGGTTCTCCAGTGTCCCAGTCCTGTAGATGAATACCTCTCTGAGTGGTTCTCCAGTGTCCCAGTCCTGTAGATGAATACCTCTCTGAGTGGTTCTCCAGTGTCCCAGTCCTGTAGATGAATACCTCTCTGAGTGGTTCTACAGTGTCCCAGTCCTGTAGATGAATACCTCTCTGAGTGGTTCTCCAGTGTCCCAGTCCTGTAGATGAATACCTCTCTGAGTGGTTCTACAGTGTCCCAGTCCTGTAGATGAATACCTCTCTGAGTGGTTCTCCAGTGTCCCAGTCCTGTAGATGAATACCTCTCTGAGTGGTTTTACAGTGTCCCAGTCCTGTAGATGAATACCTCTCTGAGTGGTTCTACAGTGTCTCAGTCCTGTAGATGAATACCTCTCTGAGTGGTTCTCCAGTGTCCCAGTCCTGTAGATGAATACCTCTCTGAGTGGTTCTCCAGTGTCCCAGTCCTGTAGATGAATACCTCTCTGAGTGGTTCTACAGTGTCCCAGTCCTGTAGATGAAAACCTCTCTGAGTGGTTTTACAGTGTCCCAGTCCTGTAGATGAATACCTCTCTGAGTGGTTCTACAGTGTCTCAGTCCTGTAGATGAATACCTCTCTTAGTGGTTCTCCAGTGTCCCAGTCCTGTAGATGAATACCTCTCTGAGTAGTTCTCCAGTGTCCCAGTCCTGTAGATGAATACCTCTCTGAGTGGTTTTACAGTGTCCCAGTCCTGTAGATGAATACCTCTCTGAGTGGTTCTCCAGTGTCCCAGTCCTGTAGATGAATACCTCTCTGAGTGGTTCTCCAGTGTCTCAGTCCTGTAGATGAATACCTCTCTGAGTGGTTCTCCAGTGTCCCAGTCCTGTAGATGAATACCTCTCTGAGTGGTTCTCCAGTGTCCCAGTCCTGTAGATGAATACCTCTCTGAGTGGTTCTCCAGTGTCCCAGTCCTGTAGATGAATACCTCTCTGAGTGGTTCTCCAGTGTTTCTGTGTTTAATCTACATGATATATCAGCTCTTACTGTTCGCTTCAGACTTGCTCATTCAAAACCTCTATTAGAGGCATTTTCACATTATCCCTGTAGGATCTGCTGGATCCTGGAGTGTTCAGAACATTAAAGCATGATGTGAAAACAAAAGATATCTTTCTTAAAGAAAAAAATAAGCAAACACATTCCCCCTTCCATATGTTTGGGGGAGACTCCCCAAACATATGGAAGAAGGTACTCTGGTCAGATGAGACAAAAATTTAGCTTTTTGGCCATCAAGGAAAACGCTATGTCTGGCGCAAACCCAACACCTCTCATCACCCCGAGAACACCATCCCCACAGTGAAGCATGGTGGTGGCAGCATCATGCTGTGGGGATGTTTTTCATCGGCAGGGACTGGGAAACTGGTCAGAATTGAAGGAATGATGGATGGCGCTAAATACAGGGAAATTCTTGAGGGAAACCTGTTTCAGTCTTCCAGAGATTCGAGACTGGGACTGAGGTTCACCTTCCAGCAGGTCAATGACCCTAAGCATACTGCTAAAGCAACACTTGAGTGGTTTAAGGGGAAACATTTAAATGTCTTGGAATGGCCTAGTCAAAGCCCAGACCTCAATCCAATTAAGAATCTGTGGTATGACTTAAAGATTGCTGTACACCAGCGGAACCCATCCAACTTGAAGGAGCTGGAGCAGTTTTGCCTTGAAGAATGGGCAAAAATCCCAGTGGCTAGATGTGCCAAGCTTATAGAGACATACCCCAAGAGACTTGCAGTTGTAATTGCTGCAAAAGGTGGCTCTACAAAGTATTGACTTTGGGGGGGGGTGAATAGTTATGCACGCTCAAGTTTTCTGTTTTTTTGTCTTATTTCTTGTTTGTTTCACAATAAAAAATATGTTTCATCTTCAAAGTGGTAGGCATGTTGTGTAAATCAATTGATACAAACACCCAAAAAATCTATTTTAATTCCAGGTTGTAAGGCAACAAAATAGGAAAAATGCCAAGGGGAGTGAATACTTTCGCAAACCACTGTATATCATGTATAATTAAAATTAATATGTTTTGTTTAACTGATTGAACAAACGTTTAGTTTTTAACTTTTATTTGTGGTGTGGTTTTCATATCAGCCCTTTTGGGCTTCCAGCCTCACCTGAACACCGTTTTTACCTGTTTATTTATCTGCAGTGTTTTGTCTTTCACTTCTTTTCTTTGGTGTGAATAAATAAAACCTAAAACCTAATTGAGAAATGTTTTCACTTGCAATGACTTGTTATGTTTAAACCGTGATTTAAACTGAGACTCAGTGATATGACATGTAAGGCTGTGTGTCTGCCTGTATTCATATATGGACCTGATTTCCATTCAGACTGCTTTGTCCAGCCAAGTGGCACTTTGTGGGATACATTGAATGTAATGGAGTTGAAGTTGTGTTCCCAGCAGTCCACAGGATGGCGCCAGAGCAGCATAACTGGACTGGTGAGACATGAGTAATATACCAGGGAAATACACTATATATCAAATCAAATCAAATCAAATTTTATTGGCCACATGCGCCGAATACAACAGGTGCAGACATTACAGTGAAACGCTTAATTACAGCCCTTAACCAACAGTGCATTTATTTTTTTTAGAAAAAAAGTAAAATAAAACATCAACAAAAAAGTGTTGAGAAAAAAAGAGCAGAAGTAAAATCAAATAACAGTAGGGAGGCTATATATACAGGGGGGTACCGGTGCAGAGTCAATGTGCGGGGGCACCGGCTAGTTGAGGTAGTTGAAGTAATATGTACATGTGGGTAGAGTTAAAGTGACTATGCATAAATAATTTACATAATATACACAAGTATGTGGACACTCTTCAAATGAGTGGATTCTGCTATTTCAGCCACACCCGTTACTGACAGGTGTATACAATCAAGCACACATAGTTACACAGTGCTTTTGGAAAGTATTCAGACCCCTTGACTTTTTCCACATTTTCAGCCTTATTCTAAAATTGATTAAATCGTTTTTTTTTTTACTCATCAATCTACACACAACA
The DNA here is from genome assembly GCF_964263955.1 of Coregonus lavaretus. NCBI lineage: Eukaryota > Metazoa > Chordata > Actinopteri > Salmoniformes > Salmonidae > Coregonus > Coregonus lavaretus. The sequence goes on from NW_028156283.1 coordinate 475,516, forward strand.
TCCCATAATGACAAAGTTATGGGTTTTTAGAACTCCTGCATTGTCTTGGTTGTGTGCTTAGGCTCCTTGTCCTGTTGGAAGGTGAACCTTCACCCCAGTCTGAGGTCCAGAGCGCTCTGGAGCAGGTTTTCATCAAGGATCTGTCTGTACTTTGCTCTGTTCATCTTTCCCTCGATTCTGACTAGTCTCCCATTTACATTTACATTTAAGTCATTTAGCAGACGCTCTTATCCAGAGCGACTTACAGTTAGTGAATATATATATATATATATTTTTTTTTATACTGTCCCCTGTGGGAATCGAACCCACAACCCTGGCGTTGCAAACTCCATGCTCTACCAACTGAGCTACATCCCTGCCGGCCATTCCCTCCCCTACCCTGGACGACGCTGGGCCAATTGTGCGCCGCCCATGAGTCTCCCGGTCGCGGCCGGCTGCGACAGAGCCTGGATTCGAACCAGGATCTCTAGTGGCACAGTTAGCACTGCGATGCAGTGCCTTAGACCACTGCGCCACTCAGGAGTGTGTCCCTGCCACTCCCAGTCCCTGCCACTGAAAAACATCCACACAGCATGCTGCCACCAACATGCTTCACCGTAGGGATGGTGCCAGGTTACCTCCAGACGTGACGCTTGGCATTCAAGCCAAAGAGTTCAATCTTGGTTTCATCAGACCAGAGAATCTTGTTTCTCATTGTCTGAGAGTCCTTTAGGTGCCTTTTGGCAAACTCCAAGCGGGCTGTCATGTGCCTTTTACTGAGGAGTGGCTTCCGTCTGGCCACTCTACCATAAAGGCCTGATTGGTGGAGTGCTGCAGAGATGTCCTTCTGGAAGGTTCTCCCATATCCACAGAGGAACTCTGGAGCTCTGTCAGAGTGACCATCGGGTTCTTCGCGGGTTCTTCGTCACCTCCCTGACCAAGGCCCTTCTCCCCCAATTGCTCAGTTTGGCCGGGCGGCCAGCTCTAGGAAGAGTCTTGGTGGTTCCAAACATCTTCCATTTAAGCATGATGGAGGCCACTGTGTTCTTGGTGACCTTCAATGCTGCAGAAATTTTTTGGTACCCTTCCCCAGATCTGTGCCTCGACACAATCCTGTCTCGGAGCTCTACGGACAATTCCTTCGACCTCATGGCTTGGTTTTTGCTCTGACATGCACTGTCAACTGTGGGACCTTATGTAGACAGTTGTGTGCCTTTCCAAATCATGTCCAATCAATTGAATTTGAAGTTGAATACAAGTCCTTTCCTTTAATCACTGTATATACCTCCTTTTTAATCACGTTGTTTTCCCACTCCGATATCCGTCTCGAGTCCTTTTCTGCCGTCCATGACGATGTTAACTCCAGTGGTGGAAAAAGTACCCAATTGTCATACTTGAGTAAAAGTAAAGATACCTTACCAGAAAATGACTCAATTAAAAGTGAAAGTCACCCAGTAAAATTCTACTTGAGTAAAAGTCTAAAAGTATTTGGGTTTAAATATACTTAAGTATCAAAAGTAAATGTAATTGCTAAAATATACTAAAGTATCAAAAGTAAAAGTACAAGTATAAATCATTTCAAATTCCTTACATAAAGCAAACCAGACGATTTTCTTGTTTTTTAAATTTACGTTCAGCCAGAGGCACACTCCAACACTCAGACAATTTACAAACAAAGCATTTGTGTTTACTGAGTCCCCCAGATCAGAGGCAGTATGGATGTTCTCTTGATAAGTGTGTGAATTGGACCATTTCCTGTCATGCTAAGCATTCAAAATGTAACGAGTACTTTTGGGTGTCAGGGGAAAATGTATGGAGTAAAAAGTATATTATTTTCTTTAGGAATGTAGTGAAGTAAAAGTAAAAGTAGTCAAAAATATGAATAGTAAAGTCAAGTACATATACCCCCAAAAATTCTACTTAAGTAGTACTTTAAAGTATTTTTACTGTCACGGACAGAAGAGGACCCAAGAGCGCAAGTTCAAATTCAGAGTTCTTTATTGAAGGTTTCAGGCGGGAAGAGGAGTGCCAGGGGTGTCAGGGGTTCCAGGGGTGCTTGGGGCTCTGGGGTTTTTCAGGGTCCTGTGGGTACCTGTGCTCCGGGGGTCACCAAATGTCCGGGGGTGTCCAGTCCAAATGCTTAGTGTGTGTGTTCCCCAGTGATGGAGCGGCGTATCGGGCTGAGGGTGGTGAAGCGTCTGGGCACGCTCATCTGGTGGTCGGAGACCGGAGGGGCTGAAGATCGGAGAGTAGTCGAGGTCCAGAAGGCAGGTCGGGATAGACGGGGCAGTAGAACAAGGAGGCAGTCAAGAAAGGATCGGTATCAAAAACAGGAGTCAGAGCGCAGACAGGCAGGTTACTGGTCCGGGTTTGAAGACGATCTGACAGGGCTTGGCTGAAAAACAGGGCTTGATATACTGGGAGAGGTTAGTGGGGAAATGCAGTTCAGCTGGCAGAGTAATTAGAACAGAGTGAGGCAAGGTGAGGATGGTGAGTGGGAAATGCAGTGCAGCTGGCCAGGTAACAAGAGCAGAGCAGGGCGGAGCCAGGTGGAGCTCGTTAGGCAGAGTAGGGAGAGAGTGAGCAGAGTGGCAGAGAATTGAATGCAATTAATGTTGCTACCAGGGAGAGAGAGTGCTCATGACAGGACCCCCCCTCCAAGGGACGGCCCCAGAAGTCCCAAGAACAACATCATGCCGGGAGGGTGGAGGGGAGCAGGCGGCGGGTCAGAACTCCTCCGAGCGGTCCGAGTGAATCTCCTCATCCTCAGAAGGAGCTGGAGGGTCACGGTCGGGAGACAGGACAGGCACTGAGACAGGAGCAGGGTCAGGCACAGGACAGGAAGCAGGGCGGGCAGGACGGCTAGGAACCCCTCTTGGACGGCCCCTACGGATTGCAGGCTGATCAGGATGTAGTCGGTGGAAGTCAGTGATAAGGGTCCGGTCCACTATCCTCCTGGCCGGGATCCAGGTCCTCTCCTCTGGACCATATCCCTCCCAGTCAACGAGGTACTGGAGACCCCTACCCCTTCGCCTAGAGCGGAGCAGCCGCCGGACGGTGAAGACAGGACCGCCATCTACGAGGCGCGGAGGAGGTTGCGCCGGAGCTGCAGGGACCAGGGGACTTTCATGGACCGGCTTGACCTTGGAGACGTGGAAGGTGGGGTGGACCCGCATGGAAGCGGGCAACTGAAGTCGGACCGCCGTTGGACTGATGACTTTCTGCACAGGAAAAGGACCAATGAAGCGAGGGGCCAGCTTACGTGATTCAACCCGCAGCGGCAGATCCCGGGCAGACAGCCAGACCTTCTGACCAACCCGGTAAGTAGGTGCTGGGGTCCTCCGTCGGTTGGCACCGACGGCGTAGCTGGTTCCAGACTTCAGGAGCACAGTGCGAGCCTGGGCCCAAGTGCGGCGGCAGCGGCGGGCATACGCAAGAGCAGACGGACAGGTGGCATCCGCCTCCTGGCTGGCAAACAGTGGAGGTTGATACCCGTAGACACACTGAAAGGGGGAGAGCCCGGTGGAGGAACTGGTGAGTGAATTATGGGCATATTCCACCCAGAGCAGGTGTTGAGCCCAGGCCCGGGGATTTTGGGAAGCCACACACCTCAGTGCCTTCTCCAGCTCCTGGTTCATGCGTTCAGTCTGGCCGTTTGACTGCGGGTGGAATCCAGACGATAGGCTGGCGGTGGCCCCAAGGAGATGACAGAACTCCTTCCAAAAGGTTGCTGAGAATTGCGGGCCCCGGTCTGACACTATATCCTGGGGTAGGCCATGGATACGAAACACATGTTCCAGGACCACCTGGGAGGTCTCTTTAGCAGAGGGTAGTTTGGGAAGGGGCACGAAGTGGGTCATCTTACTAAAGCGGTCAACAATGGTAAGGATGACTGTGTGTCCGTCAGAGGGCGGAAGGCCCGTAACAAAGTCCAGTGAAACGTGGGACCAGGGCCTCTTGGGTATGAGTAGGGGTTGCAGCAACCCAGCAGGAGGCTGGTTGGGGGTCTTGTTTCGGTTACAAGTGGGACAAGCTCGGATGAATTCTCGGACATCCCGTCTCATCCGCCGCCACCAGAACCGCTGGCGGACCAGATGAAGGGTGCGAGTGATGCCGGGATGACAGGCCAGACGGGATTCGTGCCCCCACTGAATCACAGGTGACCTGAGATTTGCTGGAACAAACAGACGGTTGGGGGCGCTGGTGCTTGGACCTGGCTGGTCCCGAAGAGCCTCCATGACCTGCTTCTCGATCTCCCAGGTGAGGGCCGCTACGACCAAGTGGCTGGGAAGAATGGGGGCTGTCATGGCGGTGGTCTCGTCCTTCTGAAACATCCGGGAAAGAGCATCAGGTTTGATGTTGCGAGATCCCGGGCGGTAGGAGAGCGTGAAATTGAAGCGCGTAAAGAACAGAGACCACCGCTGTTGACGGGAGTTCAGCCTCCTGGCTGTTTGGATATACTCCAGGTTCTTGTGGTCTGTCCACACTACGAATGGTTCCTTTGACCCCTCTAACCAGTGCCGCCATTCTTCAAGGGCGAGCTTGACAGCCAACAGCTCGCGGTTCCCAATGTCGTAGTTGCATTCGGCAGGGGTTAGCCGACGGGAGTAGAAGGCACAGGGGTGCATCTTGCCATCCTCAGCTGCTCTTTGAGAAAGCACTGCACCCACTCCCACGTCCGAAGCATCTACCTCCACCACAAACTGCCTTGCTGCATCTGGCATCTGGAGGATGGGAGCAGAAGTGAAACATGTCTTGAGGATATTGAAGGCCTTATCAGCAGCTGATGTCCATTGGTACGGTTGTTTAGTGCTGGTTAGCGCCGTGAGGGGTGCAGCCACTGTGCTATAGTTTCTGATGAATCTCCTATAAAAGTTGGCAAAGCCCAGGAACTGTTGCAACTTTTTCCGAGACTCAGGAACTGGCCAGGAAGTGACAGCCGACACCTTCGTGAGATCCATCTGAATGCTGCCCTCGGTCACCACATACCCCAGGAATGAAACGGTTTTGGCATGGAACTCGCACTTCTCTGCCTTCACGAAAAGAGAGTTCTCCAGCAGGCGGCGCAGGACCAACTGGACGTGGTGCGTGTGTTCTGACAGAGTCTTTGAGAATATTAAAATATCGTCAAGGTACACAAATACGAACGTATTTAGCATGTCCCTGAGGATATCATTCACTAGGGCTTGAAAAACTGCTGGGGCATTGGTGAGGCCGAAGGGCATGACGAGATATTCATAGTGGCCGGTTGGTGTGTTGAACGCTGTCTTCCATTCGTCTCCCTCCCTCATCCGCACCAGATGGTAGGCATTGCGAAGGTCCAGCTTTGTGAATACAGTGGCTCCCTGCAGCAGTTCGAAGGCAGACGAAAGTAAGGGCAGTGGGTAGCGATTCTTAACCGTGATGTCGTTCAGACCCCGGTAATCTATGCATGGACGAAGAGAACCGTCCTTCTTGCCGACAAAGAAGAATCCCGCTCCTGCGGGGGAAGATGACGGTCTAATTATCCCGGCGGCAAGAGAGTCATTAATGTAGTCCTCCATGGCCTTTCTTTCCGGGGCTGACAGTGAATACAGACGACCCTTGGGAGGTGCTGTGCCAGGCAGGAGATCAATCGCGCAGTCATAGGGTCTGTGTGGGGGTAGAGATGTCGCCTTGGATTTGTTGAACACCTCTTTCAGGCTGTGGTAACAGGCCGGAACATTGGATATGTCGGGGGTAGCGCTAGATCTTTCCCGGTGAACGGGCAGGGTGGCCCCCCTTAAACAGGTCTGGTGACAACTCCTTCCCCACTCACGGACTGTTCCTGTCTCCCAGTCGATGTGGGGGTTGTGCTGACGGAGCCACGGGTATCCAAGAATGAGTGGTTGGCCAGGTGAGTGTAGGAGGTGAAACTGGATGGACTCCTGGTGGTTTCCTGACAGCAGGATTGTCACAGGGGCGGAGATATGAGTGACAGTGCCAAGATGATGCCCATCCAGGGCTCGTGCAGGAATGGGTTGTGTCAGTTGATGATGGTTCACGCCCAGTTGCTGTGCAAGCTCAGGGTCCATGATGTTTGCTTCGGCTCCGGAATCCACAAGGGCGGCCAATGTATGAGTCTTGTCAGAAAGCTGAAGGCGGAGATGAAGCAGGGTCTTTCGGATGGAGGGAGACTGAAGGCTTGTTGAGCTCACCCGGATCTCCCCTACACCTGGTGAGCTGCGGCTTTTGCCGGACAAGTGGCGACACGGTGATTTTCGCCACCACAGTAGAGGCAAAGGTTGGAGCTTAGACGGCGCCGACGCTCCTCGGGAGTCAGAGAGGCACGGCCAATCTCCATGGGCTCAGGCTGATTGAGTTGGCTATGGGACTTGACAGGCAGGGGCTGGACAGAAGCGGTATCGACCCGAGTGCGGATGGCAGGTTGACTGAGACGGCCCTTCTCCCTCCTCCGGGTCTGTATACGGCGGTCAATGCGGACGGCAAGGTCAATGGCGGCATCAAGCGTTGAGGGCGGGTCATGGGAAACAAGCTCGTCTTTGATATAGTCCGCCAGGCTATGGAGGAAGGCTTGCACCAGTGCCTCTGGGTTAAACGAGCTTTGACTGGCCAGGGTACGAAAGTCAATGGAGAAGTCTGCCACTGTCCGATTGCCCTGACGGATGGTGAGCAGAGCTTGTGACGCTTCGGCTGTTGGCGAGCCTAGGTCAAAGACCTTTAACATCTCCTCCTCAAAGGCACTGAAGGAGGCACAGGCTGGGGTTTGCCGGTCGAATTCCGCCGTTCCCCACAACCGAGCTCGACCGGTGAGATGTGTGATGACATACCCCACCTTGGCTCCCTCTGTTGAGAAAGTCCTGGGCTGTAGTGCAAACTGGATTCGGCAGCTGCTCAAGAATGGTCTTACTTGCTTCTGGTTGCCATCAAAACGTTCCGGGTTCCCAATCTTTGGTTCAGGAGCGTGGGGATCTGGTGGCAGCACTGCCGGGCCTGCAGCATTGGGACCTCCAGCGGAGGGATGAAGGAGTGTCGGTGGTACAGGAACAGAAGGACCAGGGGGGGGTGCAGGTGGAGTAGCCGGGTTTGAGAGTAGTTGCAGGGCTTGGGCTAGCTGTTGTTGCTGCAGTTGGAACTGTTGTTGCTGCTGTTGGAACTGTTGTTGCTGCTGGTTGAATAGCTGGAGAAGGGAAGCGATGTCGCCAGCCATCCGATTTATGTCTCCCTCAGAGCGTTCCAGCCGCTGTAGGGCAGTCATCTCTGGCTCTTCTTCCATCGTGGTCAGGGAGTGCGCTGGGTCCATGATGGTCAGATCGTTCTGTCACGGACAGAAGAGGACCCAAGAGCGCAAGTTCAAATTCAGAGTTCTTTATTGAAGGTTTCAGGCGGGAAGAGGAGTGCCAGGGGTGTCAGGGGTTCCAGGGGTGCTTGGGGCTCTGGGGTTTTTCAGGGTCCTGTGGGTACCTGTGCTCCGGGGGTCACCAAATGTCCGGGGGTGTCCAGTCCAAATGCTTAGTGTGTGTGTTCCCCAGTGATGGAGCGGCGTATCGGGCTGAGGGTGGTGAAGCGTCTGGGCACGCTCATCTGGTGGTCGGAGACCGGAGGGGCTGAAGATCGGAGAGTAGTCGAGGTCCAGAAGGCAGGTCGGGATAGACGGGGCAGTAGAACAAGGAGGCAGTCAAGAAAGGATCGGTATCAAAAACAGGAGTCAGAGCGCAGACAGGCAGGTTACTGGTCCGGGTTTGAAGACGATCTGACAGGGCTTGGCTGAAAAACAGGGCTTGATATACTGGGAGAGGTTAGTGGGGAAATGCAGTTCAGCTGGCAGAGTAATTAGAACAGAGTGAGGCAAGGTGAGGATGGTGAGTGGGAAATGCAGTGCAGCTGGCCAGGTAACAAGAGCAGAGCAGGGCGGAGCCAGGTGGAGCTCGTTAGGCAGAGTAGGGAGAGAGTGAGCAGAGTGGCAGAGAATTGAATGCAATTAATGTTGCTACCAGGGAGAGAGAGTGCTCATGACATTTACTTAAGTACTTTACACCACTGGTTAACTCTCTTTCTTAGCTAGCTCGACTATGCATTTGCCCCTGCTAGCAATACACTGTGCTAACATTAGCCTAGACTGTACCACAGAAAATGACAGTTTTAAACAGTTGTAAAAACCCACTTCTTCCAGACAGAATAGTTCCTGTAGATTCAGACTTACTCATCACCAATTTGTTGTTATGTCTCGTGGGTTTTATAACCACGTCTGTATAACAATTCAATAATGATGAGACAGGAGACAGGAATCAGTTCAACCATTTATCTGGAACGTGATCATCTCAACACATACAAACCCCCATGATGCTCTGCAGCACAACCCCAATATACAACAAATACATACATAAGTAAATGGACACGAAACAAAACTCATAAAGGAATTTAAATGTTCAGTTGTAGAAAGTAGGGCCATGGGATAGGGTCAGAAAGGTCAGTATGTTTGATAACTGGTTCCAGAGGTAACATAACAAGCATAAGGTCCATTATAACACAGTGAAGTAGAGGTGGGAGCTAAAAGCAGACATGGACAGTGAGACGGTGTGAGGAGGTCAGGGGTGAAACACTAGGTCAGGACAGGTAGAAATGGCAGGGCTGGAAAAAGACACAGAGACACATTCTGATCATGGCTCAGACCTGACCTGAGACACCCAAACAGAAGATGCCATAGCAAAGTCCTGTCCAGTAGGCTATATGGGATTTCCTTTCATCAAAATCCAACACATGGAAATATGTCCAGTGTGTGTGTGTGTGTGTGTGTGTCCAGTGTGTGTCCAGTGTGTGTGAGTGTGTGTGTCCAGTGTGTGTGTTTGTGTCCAGTGTGTGTGTGTGTGTGTGTGTGTGTCCAGTGTGTGTGTCCTGTGTGTGTGTGTGTCAGGTGTGTGTCCAGTGTGTATGTGTGTGTGTCGTGTGTGTGTGTGTCCAGTGTGTATGTGTGTGGGTCCAGTGTGAGTGTGTGTGTGTGTCCAGTGTGTGTGAGTGTGTGTGTCCAGTGTGTGTGTTTGTGTCCAGTGTGTGTGTGTGTGTGTGTGTGTGTGTGTGTCCAGTGTGTGTGTCCTGTGTGTGTGTGTGTCAGGTGTGTGTCCAGTGTGTATGTGTGTGTGTCGTGTGTGTGTGTGTCCAGTGTGTATGTGTGTGGGTCCAGTGTGAGTGTGTGTGTGTGTCCAGTGTGTGTGTGTCCAGCGTATGTATGTGTGTCCAGTGTGTGCGTCCAGTGTGTGTATGTGTTTGTGTGTGTCCAGTGTGTGTGAGTGTGTGTGTCCAGTGTGTGTGTGTGTGTGTGTGTGTAAGTGTGTATGTGTGTGTGTCCAGTGTGTGTGTGTGTCCAGTGTGTGTGAGTGTGTGTGTCCAGTGTGTGTGTGTGTGTGAGTGTGTCCAGTGTGTGTGTGTGTCCAGTGTGTGTGTGTGTGTCCTGTGTGTGTGTCCTATGTGTGTGTGTGTCAGGTGTGTGTGTGTCCAGCGTATGTGTGTGTGTCCAGTGTGTGTGAGTGTGTGTGTCCAGTGTGTGTGTGTGTGTCCAGTGTGTGTGAGTGTGTGTGTGTGTAAGTGTGTATGTGTGTGTGTCCAGTGTGTGTGAGTGTGTGTGTCCAGTGTGTGTTTGTGTGGGTGTGTGTGTGTGTCCATTGTGTTTGTGTGTGTCCTGTGTGTGTGTGGGTGTGTGTTCAGTGTGTGTGTGTGTGTCCAGTGTGTGTGTGTGTCCAGTGTGTATGTGTGTGGGTCCATGTGTGAGTGTGTGTGTGTGTGTGTCCAGCGTATGTGTGTGTGTCCAGTGTGTGTGTCCAGTGTTTGTGTGTGTCCAGTGTGTGTGTCCAGTGTGTGTGTGTGTGTGTGTGTGTCTAGTGTGTGTGTCCAGTGTGTGTGTGTGTGTGTCCTGTGTGTGTGTCAGGTGTGTGTGTGTTTGTCCAGTGTGTGTGAGTGTGTGTGTCCAGTGTGTGTGTGTGTGTGTGTCCAGTGTGTGTGTGTGTCCTGTGTGTGTGTGTGTGTGTGTGTGTCAGGTGTGTGTGTGTGTGTCCAGTGTGTGTGAGTGTGTGTGTCCAGTGTGTGTGTGTGTGTGTGTGTGTCCTGTGTGTGTGTGTGTGTGTGTCAGGTGTGTGTGTGTCCAGAGTGTATGTGTGTGTCCTGTGTGTGTTTCCAGTGTGTATGTGTGTGTGTCCAGTGTGTATGAGTGTGTGTCCAGTGTGTATGAGTGTGTGTCCTGTGTGTGTGTGTGTGTGTGTGTGTGTGTGTGTGTATGTGTCCAGTGTGTGTGTCCAGTGTGTGTGTGTCCAGTGTGTGTGTGTTCAGTGTGTGTGTGTGTCCAGAGTGTGTGTGTGTCCATTGTGTGGGTGTGTTTGTCCTGTGTGTGTCCAGTGTGTGTGTGTGTGATCAGTGTGTGTGTGTCCTGTGTGTGTGTGTGTGTGTGTGTATCCAGTGTGTGTTTGTCCGGTGTGTGTGTGTTCAGTGTGTGTGTGTGAGTGTGTACAGTGTGTGTGTATCAAGTGTGTTTGTGTTTCCAGTGTGTGTCATTGTGTGTCCAGTGTGTGTGTGTGTTCAGTATGTGTGTGTGTGTGTCCAGTGTGTGTGTGTGTGTGTGTGTGTGTGTGTCCAGTGTTTGTGTGTGTCCAGTGTGTGTGTGTGTCCAGTGTGTGTGTGTGTGAATCTAGTGTGTGTGTGTGTGTGTGTGTGTCCAGTGTGTGTGTGTCCAGTGTGTGTGTGTGTCCAGTGTGTGTGTGTGTGTGTGTGTGTGTGTGTTTGTGTGTGTGTGTGTGTCCAGTGTGTGTGTGTGTCCAGTGTGTGTGTGTCCAGTGTGTGTATGTGTCCAGTGTGTGTGTGTGTGTGTCCAGTGTGTGTGTGTGTGTGTGTGTGTCCAGTGTGTGTGTGTGTGGCCAGTGTGTGTGTGTGTCCAGTGTGTGTGTGTCCAGTGTGTGTTTGTGTGTCCAGTGTGTGTGTGTCCAGTGTGTGTGTCCAGTGTGTGTGTGTGTCCAGTGTATGTGTGTGTGTGGCCAGTGTGTGTGTGTGTCCAGTGTGTGTGTGTGTGTGTCAGTGTTACCATGGTTATTATTTACAGGGACACTGAGGAGTCACCCCAAACCCAAAACCCTGGATAGAGGGACTCAGTGAATGTGGAGTGGAATGTGTTCAGGTGGGTCAGTGTGTCAGAGGAGACTCTGTAGAAGGACAGAGTGCCGGCTGGCCAGTCCAGATACACTCCTACTCTGTGGGAGCTGGAGGAGGGGACGTCTATGGTAGTGGACTTATTATTGTGACAGGCAGAGTAACTGTTGTCAGAGCAGAACAGACTCCAGGACTTGTCATTCCATCCAATCCCAAAGTCATCACCCCCTCCTCTCCTGCTGATTCCTTTATATGTCACTCCTATAACAGCCCCTTCCCCACTCCACTCTACCTCTCAGTAACAGTGCCCAGTCAGACCTTCTCTACACAGCACCTGTTTCCAGTCCTCAAATCTCTCTGGGTGATCAGGATACGGCTGCTTCTCTCTCCTCCATGTCACCTTTCTGTTCTCCTCAGATCAGTTCTGATCATATGTTATACTGTATGGTAAAATAAAACACACTTATTCCCATTAATTACACACACACACACATTGAACACACACACATCCTGAACACACACACACACTGAACACACACAGACACAAACACACACATCCTGAACACACACTCACACACACACAATGGACACACATACACTTTCTGAACACACACACACACACATTTCTAACTTAAGACGAACATGCCACACACAAACACAGACAAACACATTGTCAAAGCAACTCTTTGTAAACTTTCCTGATGTGTGCTTCTGTAGAACTACAGCTGATATTTAATATGACCAAGTAAGTAATGATGGTGGTCTTTGACTTTGACTTCACTTGAATTAAGACTTATTCTTAGTCATATTCTTCACAGCAGTCAACACTCACATTTTCTAAGTCCAGGTTTCATTGTGTTCTCTCCACCATGTTCCACACTGTAGCGGTAAGCAGAAGAACAGACAGTCATTGAGGGAAACACCTGAACTCACACACACACACACACTGGACACACACACACACACACACACACACACACACACACACACACACACTGGACACACACACACACACACAGTTAGCATATGACTTTGTCCAAGCGGTGGTAAGAATGCTTGTCTGTGTGTGTGTCCAGTGTGTGTGTGTGTGTCCAGTACGTGTGTGTGTGTGTCGAGTGTGTGTGTGTGTGTGTGTGTCTAGTCTGTGTGTGACTTGTGTGTGTGTGTGTTTGTCGAGTGTCCAGTGTGTGTATGTGTGTCTGTGTGTGTGTCCAGTGTGTGTGTGTGTGTCCAGTGTGTGTGTGTGTGTCCAGTATGTGTGTGTGTGTCCAGTGTGTGTGTGTGTGTGTGTGTGTCTGTGTGTCCAGTGCCTGTGTGTGTGTCCTGTGTGTGTGTGTGTGTCCTGTGTGTCCACTGTGTGTGTCCAGTTTGTGTGTGTGTGTCCAGTTTGTGTGTGTGTCCAGTGTGTGTGTGTATGTCCAGTCTGTGTGTGTGTGTGTCTTGTGTGTGTGTGTGTGTGTCTTGTGTGTGTGTGTGTGTGTTTCTGTGTGTGTGTTTGTGTCCAGTGTGTGTGTGACCTGTGTGTGTGTGTGTCCTGTGTGTGTCCAGTGTGTGTGTGTGTGTGTGTGTTTGTCTCTGGTGTGTGTGTATGTGTGTGTGTGTGTGTGTGCAGTGTGTGTGTGCAGTGTGTGTGTCCAATGTGTGTGTCTAGTGTGTGAGTGTGTCCTGTGTGTGTGTCCAGTGTGTTTGTGTGTGTGTCCAGTGTGTGTGTGTGTCCAGTGTGTGTGTGTGTCCAGTGTGTGTGTGTGTCCAGTGTGTGTGTGTGTGTGTTTGTGTTTCCACAAACTGAACACACACTCACCCTGGACACACACGCACTTGACACACACACTAGACACACACACACACACACACACACACCGGACAAACACACACATACACACTGGACACACACACACACACACACACACACACACACACACACACATACTGGACACACACACACACTGGACACACACACACACACACACACTGGACACACACACACACAGGACACAAACACGACACACACACTGGACACACACACTGCACACACACACACACACACACACTGGACACACACTCTGGACTCACACACACATACACACAGGATACACACACACACACACCGGACACACACACATACACACACTGGACACACACACACACAGGACACACACTGGACACACACACACACACACACACACACTGGACACACACACACACACACACACACACACACACACACACAAACCACTGGATCCACAGCAACTCAAAAGCTTTTTCTGGGAGTGTGAGTGAGGAAGGATCTTTGGGTTCTCTGCCTCTCCTAGCAGCCTGTCATTCATCACTCAAGCTGTTTGCTAACTCTGCTTCATGCGTTGCCAAAATAAGTAGCTCTGTTTGTGCTCAGACAATCCTACATTTCACACATACACACACGCACACCATTCACCTGCACTGCACAGGCCCCAGAAGCACTGAGAATACTGGGCATCAATTGGCTCTCAGTCACTGCAGCAAATAGCTATCGCCATAATGAAAGGTTTTTAATACGAGTAGCTGTTTTCCCCTGATGTGTCTTTGTCAAACTGTGGAAGTTTATTTAGTGGTGAAAGTCATTCTCAATCATTTTAACGTTCAACTGTCTCGGTAATTAGCAGGTTCAATGCAGCGAAGGGGTATTTTGGAATGACACCCTCCATTATATGGTGTGCAAGGACTGAACACTCGTTGGTGCAACACAGAATGTACCGAGATAGAAGGAGAGATTGTGGGTGTCTTTATGCCAACAAAGTGTGATTCCAGAGTTTCTACAGTGTTAAGTAGCCTTAGTTATGTTATTTTAAGGACCTATCTTGTGCCTCCTCGCCACAGCGCTACCGTGTCCTCAAGCAACTCAGCGAGAAGAAGCTGAAGGGTTTTTAAAGTGGACAACTTAAACGAAAACCATTCTCTTTTTTCATGAGTGTTCCAGAAGACAGACCTTCATTGCCAGGACAAATAGTGATGTTGTTTCCAAAGCAAACTTCAAGGTCTTTAAGTGAGTGTGTGTGTGTGTGTGTGTGTGGGGGGGGGGGGGGGGGGGGGGGTCGGTCACATATTAACAGAGCTCTCTGCCTAGGCTTCCTCACGGCACCATGACAACCAATACTTACAAAGTAATCCTTATTTTGAATATTTTTGAAATACACCAAATTTCTTTTGGGCTGAGAATATAAGACATAACTCTGAGAGAGCATCCAAGGGCTAGAATGATGTATATATAATGTATGACAAACAATAATTTTTAAATATAATTCTAAAATCTTCAGAATTCTGAGATTTTTGTCCATAACACAGAATTCAAGCCAACATTCCAATCTCATTATGACTCAACAATTAAGCTAGGCTACAACCATAGAATTTGGAATTAGAACTTGGCTACAACAAGTTCCAAACCAAAGAAAACAACCAGCATATCCATTCACCACACCATAACTACTCAAGTGTATATCTTTTTAAATCTTCATAAGTGGACAGACATCGTGGAGGAGAGGTGAGTTAGAACATAATAATGTGTAAAAGTGTTTGACTTCTAAGGAAATCAGTGAAGGTAGGCCTACTTATTACCATTTAATAAATTATACCAGTTAGCCTGAAGGTAACTGAAGTTGGAAAACTGGCATGGCCAGACAGTTTTAAGAAAATGACATGGAAAAGATTCACACAAAATAAAAAAAATAAGGAATACATGTTTCTCCATACATATTGATGCAGAGAGAAGTCATTGAGATGGAGAAAGAGATGACTGAAAGTGAGGAGATGGAGAAAGGCAACAAGATGAGGGGGGAACAAGAGATAGAAAGACAAAGAGAAATGGAGGGGCTGCTGAGAATGAGAAAGGAGATTGAGACTTGTAACAAGGTAGACCACTACCGGTGGAAGCTGCAGAGAGAGGTGTTGGAGGAAGTCAACAAGGTGAGGGTGGAACCAGAGCAAGAAAGAGAAAGGCTAATTGAAGAGTTGCTGAGACAGATAAGGGAGACTGAGGCTTCTATTGAGGTAAACTGCTACCAATGGAAGCTGGAGAGAGAGTTGTTTGAGAAACAGAGAGAAAGTGCAGTGTCAGACAGAAAATATATGGAGCTCAAGATGGCAAAGCTGAAGGTGCAGAACATACTGCACTTGGCCAAGATAGGGAAGTTGACCGTGGAGAACACGAGGCTGTTAGCTGAGAATGAAAGGGTGGGGAAGGAGAGGGTGAGAGAGAGGAATGGATGGAACCTCATAAGAAATGGTTTGGAGACAGCTTTGGCCAAAGCAGACCAGGAGAGGAATCAGACCCTAGTAGCCTGGAAGGAGGACAGGGGGAGATGGGCCAAGGCCAAGGCTGGCCTACGAAGCCTCTTGGATCAACGGGGGGAAAGATGGATGAAGGAGAAGGAGGAGATTAAGAGGAGGAGCACGCAGGCAGCAGAGGAGTGGATAATTGAGCTGAGAGAGAAGGAGAGAGCGATAGAGGCTCTGGAAAGAGAAAAGATGAGGATTCTGTGCCTGAATGGACAAGAGAAGAAGGGATGGGAGATGGAAAAGAGAGAGATGGAGAAGGAGAACTGGAAGATTACAGAGGAGCGGGAGAGAAAGAGTAGTGAAATTGAGAAAATGCAAAGGGACAAAGAGAGATGGGCAATAGAGAAGAGGGATGTGGTGGAGAGGATGAAGGAGGCGTACATAAAGCTGTACCAGATGCAGACTGTCCTGAGGTTCAGAGAGCAAGAGCAGACACAGGTACAGTACTCCATTTAACCAGTCACAGTTCAGGGAGGTCATAAGTCACCTCCTAATGGTTATACTATCAGATTCAACAGATTAAGTTGACTGCATGCTAGAGAAGGAGTAATAATAATATTTCAGATCACTGACCAACATGTATGGACTTTATCTTTCAGATGGAAACTAAACGCGCCCAGAGAGTCAGGGCAAAGCAGGAGAAAAAGGAGAGGAAAGAAAGAGACTTGTTGGAGAAGAACAAAGTAAAAGAACTGCTCAGAGCTAGAAAAGCAGAGAGTAAGGAAGAAGTGAGGAAGAATAAGGAGAGGGTGAAAGCCCACCTGGACGAGGTGGCAAGGAACTATAACGAAAAGAAACAGAGGGAGAAAGAAAGAGAAAAGCTGTTGAAAAAGGCATATGGCAAAGAAAATCACATGGTGTACATCCCAGACCTCATACTGAAGAAGATGTAAGAACACAACGCATATGGAAGAGTAAATATTATCAGCTAGCATTGGTCAAAAGTTCATTTCTATCTTTTTTCATTTAGTGGAATACTTCATCAATAAAATAATATGAGCATTTATTTGTCAGCATTCATTCCCATATGGAAGAAAGAACACACAAAATATGAGAAAAGTATAAGATGTGGATTAAAGGTTGATGTGGTTACTGGATAATGCAATGTGAAGGGCTAGATTCTATCAAATCGGAGGTGGAACTGCGTTAGAGATGGCAAGTCCACAAGCAGCTCCTTGCATTAGCTTATCGCGTACACTGCCATTGGATGCAACGAGAGAGAGAGAGAGAGGCATCAACAGAATACCCTTAGGTGCATGAATGCCTAGTGTGTTTATGTATACGTGTGTGTCAGAGGAGGCTGGTGGGAGGAGGTATAGGAGGACAGGCTCATTGTAATGGCTGGAATGGAATAAATGGAAGAGTTTCCATATGTTTGATGTGTTTGATACCGTTCCATTTATTCCATTCCAGCCATTCCAATAAGCCCATCCTCCTATAGCTCCTCCTACCAGCCTCCTCTGGTGTGTGTGTGTATGTGTCAGTGGTACACGCCTCCGATGAGCAACACTGCTCTTACCCCCTCATCCCCCATCAGTGGCTGTCTCCTGCCCCCTCTCCTCCATCCGTCTCTGGCCACGTCTCCTGCTCCCACTCCTCCATCCCTCTCTGGCACACTCTCCTGCCACCTCTCATCCATCCCTCTCTGGACACCTCTCTGGCCACCTCTCCTGCTCCCACTCCTCCATCCCTCTCCTCCATCCCTCTCTGGCCTATTCTCCTGCCCCCTCTCCTCCATCCCTCTCTGGCCCACTCTCCTGCCCCCTCTCATCCATCCCTCTCTGGACACCTCTCTGGCCACCTCTCCTGCTCCCACTCCTCCATCAATTATTACACTGAGTCTGGCCTTGACCTGGGCCTCCCGGTACCTCTCTGTCATCTCACCAGTTTGTAGTGGCAAATACAAAAAGTTATTGATGCCACTTACTAGTGACCTGGGGATAATTCCATTGCACACAATCCAATAAAAGAGAGAAATCCAATAATTTTAGTCCATTTATTTTCGTTATTTTCTTAAATCATTGTCACTAACAGAAAGAGTACGATATGAAACGGTTGAAAATTGTCTGTGCTCTCAGGCACACTAGTTCCCACCCACACAATTTTAATGTATTTTTTATTGTACCCTTATTTTACCAGGTAAGTTGACTGAGAACACATTCTAATTTACAGCAACGACTTGGGGAATAGTTACAGGGGAGAGGAGGCGGGATGAATGAGCCAATTGGAAGCAGGGGATGTGGTCCTCTGTAGCTCAGCTGGTAGAGCACGGCGCTTGTAACGCCAAGGTAGTGGGTTCGATCCCCGGGACCACCCATACACAAAAAAATGTATGCACGCATGACTGTAAGTCGCTTTGGATAAAAGCGTCTGCTAAATGGCATATTAATATTAATTAGGTGTCCATGATTGTATGAGGGTCCAGATTGGGAATTTAGCCAGGACACCGGGGTTAACACCCCTACTCTTACAATAAGTGCCATGGGATCTTTAGTGACCACAGAGAGTCAGGACACCCATTTAACATCCCATCCGAAAGACGCCACCCTACACAGGGCAATGTCCCCAATCACTGCCCTGGGGCATTGCGATATTTTATTTTAGACCAGAGGAAAAAATGCCGGCACTTGCAGTCTAGGTAGGGCTTCATGTGCGAGATCTCTAATAGCGTCATTCTAGTGGAATCCAGAAAGAACAAAACCCTGTCCTCAAACATTTACATTTTATGTATTTAGTCTTCATAATCATCGTCCTTCATCAATTGTGTCTTTTTATTTTTATTTTTGCAAATTTAAAAGACCTAGCTAGCTAAAAGACAAAGTCAACCGGTTCCTTTAAAAATTGCAGCTAATTTTCTCATTCACCTGGCAGCCTTTTATATATTCAATGTGGGGGAAATGTAAATCAGCGGGGCAGTCAGGTGCTAAACAGGTAAATATAGGGATTAAATCAATAGAACACAAACATGATGAATAGCTCCTACAACCCCCTATTCTCTATATAATGCACTGGTCAAAAGTAGTTCAATGTGAATAGGGTGCCACGTGCTCCGTCATCTCGCTGAGTCTGGCCTTGGACTCCCGGTACGTCTGTCATCTTACCTGTTTGAAGAAGCCATTCGTAGTAATTACCGTCTGACCATTTTCAACAGTGCAGCTTTGCTAAGGACTGATCTGAAGTCATGGTCCATATGGAAGTAGATTCTCCCAGGGCTTGCCAGGAATTGTGGCCAGGTATTTCCTCACTCCTCGGCACATTGCACCGATTAAAGAAGAATGTTGTCCACTGAAAATGTATCTTCTAAAACTCGCTTTACGCCACAAGCTTGAGTGATGGGGTACACTTCCAAAAAGGCATTTCCTATATAGCCATACTATAATTAAAAGGCAGACATCAGCGGGCAAACAATTATTTAAGATGAATTCAAATTGAAGGATGATTTAAGCGACGAGGGATAGAAGTTGGAAAACCTCATGATGTCATCACGTCAGACATCACTCTTAAACTTGCTGGAACTGTAATTAAGACTGAGAGTTGAGGTTCAGTTTTATAACTTGTATATAGATAGATAGGATGGAAAACATTATTAACCCCCAAGGACAAATTTATTTAATTTGTTCGAGGGCCAATGTGGGGGTCACAGGTCAGGATCAGACCACCTCCCCTAAAGCATGACACGGGAAAGGTCAGGGGGGCAGATTCCCAGCCAGTAAAACACCCTGAGTGGAAATGTGTGTGTATGTGTCCTCATCTCCTCTACCACTCAGCGGGTTAATGTCTATCCATCCTCCCGCTGGCTGCAGCAACAGGAAGTGAGGTCATGCAGACAGTGTTTTATCAGGCCTTCAGGGAGCCAGTAAATCAGTTCTGTCTGTGTGTGTGCGTGTGTGTGTGCGTGCGTGCATATGTACATGTGCAGTCAGGGTATACGGTGCATGACTCCAAAGGGTAAATCACGCTCTATGTGTGTACTCTCTGTATGAGAGTGTGGGCCTCTCTTAGCAGCAGAGATCTGTCAGTTATGCGGGAGTATGTGGGAGTCCTCTACTGTTCTACAGTGAATTATCTTGGCACCTCAGCAAACTCATCATCGTCTCCCAAAGTACCAGCAGCTTCCCCTTCTCTTTCCTCTCTGTTTGTCTTTCCCTCCGTTGTCTTCTCTCTTCTTTCATTAAGAGCTAAATAAACCAGTGAACTAGGCTAGCACCACTAGGACTGTGTTCCAGAGCTAGGCATGTCCAGTTGCTCTCTATCCCTCAGTGTTCTGTTGACACATGTCAGGAGGGAACCGATGTGGATGTGGTGGAGGAGTCAGGCGCAGGACACAGAGGTTAAGTCCAACAGACTTTAATAATCCAAAGTCAAATGTCCAAAAGTAACACGACCTCGACAAAACAAGAGGCGAGGGAGAATTACGCATACACGCGTAAACACTAAACACAAAACAAACAGAGTGCAAACACGTAGCTCCGAACAGCATTACATTTACATGTACATTTTAGTCATTTAGCAGACGCTCTTATCCAGAGAGACTTACAGGAGCAATTAGGGTTAAGTGCCTTGCTCAAGGGCACATTTACGTCATTTAGCAGATGCTCTTATCCAGAGCGACTCACAAATTGGTGCATTCACCCTATAGCCAGTGGGATAACCACTTTACAATTATTATTTTTTTTGGGGGGGGCGGGGGGGGGTAGAAGGATTACTTTATCCTATCCCAGGTATTCCTTAAAGAGGTGGGGTTTCAAATGTCTCCGGAAGGTGGTGAGTGACTCCGCTGTCCTGGCGTCGTGAGGGAGCTTGTTCCACCATTGGGGTGCCAGAGCAGCGAACAGTTTTGACTGGGCTGAGCGGGAACTATGCTTCCGCAGAGGAAGGGGAGCCAGCAGGCCAGAGGTGGATGAACGCAATGCCCTCGTTTGGGTGTAGGGACTGATCAGAGCCCGAAGGTACAGAGGTGCCGTTCCCCTCACTGCTCCATAGGCAAGCACCATGGTCTTGTAACGGATGCGAGCTTCAACTGGAAGCCAGTGGAGTGTGCGGAGGAGGGGGGTGACGTGAGAGAACTTGGGAAGGTTGAACACCAGACGGGCTGCGGCGTTCTGGATGAGTTGTAAGGGTTTAATGGCACAGGCAGGGAGGCCAGCCAACTACGAGTTGCAGTAATCCAGACGGGAGATGACAAGTGCCTGGATTAGGACCTGTGCCGCTTCCTGTGTAAGGCAGGGTCGTACTCTCCGAATGTTGTAGAGCATGAACCTGCAGGAGCGGGTCACAGCCTTGATGTTAGCGGAGAACGACAGGGTGTTGTCCAGGGTCACGCCAAGGCTCTTCGCACTCTGGGAGGAGGACACAACGGAGTTGTCAACCGTGATGGCGAGATCATGGAACGGGCAGTCCTTCCCCGGGAGGAAGAGCAGCTCCGTCTTGCCAGGGTTCAGCTTGAGGTGGTGATCCGTCATCCATACTGATATGTCTGCCAGACATGCAGAGATGCGATTCGCCACCTGGTTATCAGAAGGGGGAAAGGAGAAGATTAGTTGTGTATCGTCAGCGTAGCAATGATAGGAGAGGCCATGTGAGGATATGACAGAGCCAAGTGACTTGGTGTATAGGGAGAAAAGGAGAGGGCCTAGAACTGAGCCCTGGGGGACACCAGTGGTGAGAGCACGTGGTGCGGAGACAGCTTCTCGCCACGCCACTTGGTAGGAGCGACCGGTCAGGTAGGACGCAATCAAGGAGTGAGCCGCGCCGGAGATGCCCAGCTCGGAGAGGGTGGAGAGGAGGATCTGATGGTTCACTGTATCAAAGGCAGCAGACAGGTCTAGAAGGACAAGAGCAGAGGAGAGAGAGTTAGCTTTAGCAGTGCGGAGAGCCTCCGTGACACAGAGAAGAGCAGTCTCAGTTGAATGACCAGTCCTGAAACCTGACTGGTTTGGATCAAGAAGGTCATTCTGAGAGAGATAGCAAGAGAGTTGGCTAAAGACGGCACGCTCAATAGTTTTGGAAAGAAAAGAAAGAAGGGATACTGGTCTGTAGTTGTTGACATCAGTGGGATCGAGTGTTGGTTTTTTGAGAAGGGGAGCAACTCTCGCTCTCTTGAAGACGGAAGGGACATGGCCAGCGGTCAAGGATGAGTTGATCAGCGAGGTGAGGTAGGGGAGAAGGTCACCGGAGATGGTCTGGAGAAGAGAGGAGGGGATGGGGTCAAGCGGGCAGGTTGTTGGGCGGCCTGCAGTCAAGAGTCGCAGGATTTTATCTGGAGAGAGAGGGGAGAAAGAAGTCAAAGCATAGGGTAGGGCAGTGTGAGTAGGACCAGCAGTGTCATTAGACTTAACAAACGAGGATCGGATGTCGTCAACCTTCTTTTCAAAGTGGTTGACGAAGTCATCCACAGAGAGAGAGGAGGGGGGGGGGGGGGGGGGGGGGGGGGGGGGGGGGGGATTCAGGAGGGAGGAAAATGTGGCAAAGAGCTTCCTAGGGTTAGAGGCAGATGCTTGGAATTTAGAGTGGTAGAAAGTGGCCTTAGCAGCAGAAACAGATGAAGAAAATGTAGAGAGGAGGGAGTGAAAAGATGCCAGGTCGGCAGGGAGTTTAGTTTTCTTCCATTTCCGCTCCGCTGCCCGGAGCTCTGTTCTGTGAGCTCGCAATGAGTCATCAAGCCACGGAGCTGGAGGGGAGGACCGAGCCGGCCGGGAGGATAGGGGACACAGAGAGTCAAAGGATGCAGAAAGGGAGGAGAGGAGGGTTGAGGAGGCAGAATCAGGAGATTGGAGGGAGAAGGATTGAGCAGAGGGAAGAGATGATAGGATGGAAGAGGAGAGAGTAGTGGGAGAGAGAGAGCGAAGGTTGCGGCGGCGCATTACCATCTGTGTAGGGGCAGAGTGAGTAGTGTTGGAGGAGAGCGAGAGAGAAAAGGAAACAAAGTAGTGGTCGGAGACATGGAGGGGAGTTGCAGTGAGATTAGTAGAAGAGCAGCATCTAGTAAAGATGAGGTCAAGCGTATGTGAGTAGAGGGTGAGGTCAAAAGAGGAGAGGAGTGGAAAGAAGGAGGCAGAGAGAAATGAGTCAAATGTGGACATAGGGAGGTTGAAATCCCCCAAAACTGTGAGGGGTGAGCCATCCTCAGGAAAGGAACTTATCAAGGCGTCAAGCTCATTGATGAACTCTCCAAGGGAACCTGGAGGGCGATAGATGACAAGGATATTAAGCTTAAATGGGCTAGTGACTGTGACAGCATGGAATTCAAATGAGGAAATAGACAGGTGGGTTAGGGGAAAAATTGAGAATGTCCACTTGGGAGAGATGAGGATTCCTGTGCCACCACCCGTCTGACCAGATGCTCTCGGGGTATGCGAGAACACATGGTCAGACGAGGAGAGAGCAGTAGGAGTAGCAGTGTTTTCAGTGGTAATCCATGTTTCCGTCAGCGCCAGGAAGTCGAGGAACTGGAGGTTAGCATAGGCTGGGATGAAGTCAGCTTTGTTGGCAGCAGAACGGCAGTTCCAGAGGCTGCCTGAGACCTGGAACTCCAGGTGTGGGGTGCGTGCAGGGACCACCAGGTTAGAGAGGCAGCAGCCACGCGGTGTGAGGCGTTTGTGTAGCCTGTGCAGAGAGGAGAGAACAGGGATAGGCAGAGGCATAGTTGACAGGCTGTAGCAAATGGCTACAATAATGCAGAGGAGATCGGAATGAAATGAAAACAACACACAATCATACTAGTGCAAAACAAGGAACTTATACGACACATAATCAACACACAAATGGACACAGGTGTAACAGACAGACAAAAGCAATCAAATAACGAAAACATAGAGCGGTGGCAGCTAGTACTCCGGGGACGGCGAACGCCGAAGCCTGCCCGAACCAGGAGGAGGAGCAGTCTCGGCCGAAACCGTGACAGTACCCCCCCCTTGGGGACGGCCAGGAGGACGCGGACCCGGGCGCGTGGGATGCCCACGGTGAAACTCAGTCAGGAGGGATGGATCGAGTATTTCCCTCCTGGGCACCCAGCACCGTTCCTCCGGACCGTACCCCTCCCACTCCACGAGATACTGGAGACCACTCATCCGGCGCCTCGAGTCCAAGATGGTCCGGACTCTGTACGCCGGGGCCCCCTCGATGTCCAAAGGGGGCGGAGGGGTCTCTCCTATCTCATCTTCTTGGAGTGGGCCAGCTACCACCGGCCTGAGAAGAGACACATGGAACGAGGGGTTAATATTTTTATACTCTATAGGCAGTTGTAACCTATAACACACCTCGTTCAATCTTCTCAGGACTTTGAAGGGCCCCACAAACCCTTACCCAGCTTCCGGCAGGGCAGGCGGAGGGGCAGGTTTCGAGTCGAGATCCAGACTCGATCTCCCGGTGCGTATACCGGTCCCTCACTGCGGTGGCGATTGGCGCTCGCCTTTTGTTGACGGATGGCATGCTGCAGATGGACATGGGCGGCGTCCCACGTCTCCTCCGAGCGCCGAATCCACTCGTCCACCGCAGGGGCCTCGATCTGGCTCTCGTGCCATGGTACCAGGACCGGCTGATAACCTAAAACACACTGGAAAGGTGTTAAATTGGTGGAGGAGTGGCGGAGAGAGTTCTGGGCCATCTCTGCCCAGGGAATGAACCTAGACCACTCCTCCGGCCGGTCCCGGCAATAGGACCTCAAAAACCTACCCACATCCTGGTTGACACGTTCCACCTGCCCATTGCTCTCTGGGTGATACCCCGAGGTAAGGCTTACCGAGACCCCCAACCGTTCCATGAACGCCCCCCAAACTCGGGAGGTGAACTGGGGACCTCGGTCAGACACTATATCCTCAAGGGACCCCATAGTGCCGGAACACATGGGTAAATAGGGCCTCAGCGGTTTGTAGGGCAGTAGGGAGACCCGGCATGGGAAGGAGACGACAGGCCTTGGAAAACCGATCCACTACGACCAAAATGGTGGTATTCCCCTGGGAGGGGGGTAGGTCGGTTACGAAATCCACCGATAGGTGGGACCATGGTCGTTGTGGAACGGGCAGGGGATGTAGCTTACCCCTGGGCAAATGTCTAGGCGCCTTACACTGGGCACACACCGAGCAGGAGGAGACATAAACCCTCACATCCCTAGCTAACGTGGGCCACCAGTATTTCATGCTAAGACAGTGCACGGTCCGGCCAATACCTGGATGTCCAGAGGAGGGTGATGTATGAGCCCAATAAATAAGACGATCACGAATCTCGAGCGGCACGTACGTCCGCCCCACAGGACACTCGGGGGGAGTAGGGTCGGTACGCAGTGCCCGCTCGATTTCCGCATCGACCTCCCATACCACCGGAGCCACCAAGCAAGACTCCGGCAATATGGAAGTAGGCTCGTTGGACCTCTCCTCTGTGTCATACCGCCGGGACAGGGCGTCTGCCTTACCATTCTGGGACCCAGGGATGTATGTGATCTTAAAAACAAACCGGGTTAGGAACATGTTCCACCTAGCCTGACGAGGGTTCAATCTCCTAGCTGCCCGGATGTACTCCAGGTTACGGTGATCAGTCAGAATGAGGAAAGGGTGTTGAGCCCCCTCAAGCCAATGCCTCCACACCTTTAGGGCCTGGACTACGGCTAACAGCTCCCTGTCCCCAACACCATAGTTGCGCTCCGCCGAGCTGAGCTTCTTGGAGTAGAACGCACAGGGGCGGAGTTTAGGTGGCGTGCCGGACCGCTGTGACAGAACTGCCCCAATACCGGTCTCGGACGCGTCTACCTCTACTTGGAATGGCAAAGAGGGATCCGGATGCGCCAGCACAGGAGCCGAGGTGAACAGGTTCTTTAGTTTGACAAATGCCCTGTCCGCCTCAACCGACCACTGCAAACGAACCGGACCCCCCTTTAGCAGGGACGTAATGGGAGCTGCAACCTGTCCAAAACCCAGAATAAACCTCCGGTAGTAATTAGCAAAACCCAAGAACTGCTGCACCTCTTTTACCATTGTTGGAGTTTGCCAATTACGCACGGCCGATACCCGGTCTACCTCTATCTCCACACCAGACGCGGACAACCGATAACGCAAAAAGGAGACGGACTCCTGGAAGAACAGGCATTTCTCTGCCTTGACATACAAGTCATCCTCCAACAGTCTTCTCAACACTCGGCGCACCTGGGCTACATGCTCGGCTCGTGTAGAAGAATACACTAGGATGTCGTCGATGTAAACTACTACACCCTGCCCATGCATGTCCCGGAAAATCTCGTCAACAAAGGATTGGAAGACTGAAGGAGCATTCATTAACCCGTATGGCATGACGAGATACTCGTAATGACCCGAGGTGGTGCTAAATGCTGTTTTCCATTCATCCCCCTCCCTAATGCGCACCAGATTATACGCGCTCCTGAGATCCAACTTTGTGAAGAACCGCGCTCCGCGTAACGATTCCGTCATCGTCGCAATCAGTGGAAGTGGGTAACTGTATTTAACTGTGATCTGATTGAGACTACGGTAATCAATACACGGGCGCAATCCCCCGTCCTTCTTCTTCACAAAGAAGAAACTCGAGGAGACCGGGGAAGTGGAGGACCGTATGTATCCCTGTGCCAAGGACTCGGCTATGTAAGTCTCCGTAGCCGCTGTCTCCTCTTGAGACAGGGGATACACACAACTCCGTGGCAGAGCCGCTCCTGTTTGGAGATTTATCGCACAGTCCCCCTGTCTATGAGGAGGTAGCCGTGTTGCCCTCGATTTGCTAAACACAAGTGCTAAATCCTCATACTCAGGGGGAATGCGCAGTGCGGGCACTTGGTTCGGACTCTCTACCGAGGTCGCCCCTACGGAAACACCTAAACATCTCCCTACACACTGGGCAGACACTCCATAAGAGCTCTCTGTTGCCACGCTATGGTAGGATCATGGGTGCTTAACCAGGGAAGGCCCAACACCACGGGGTACGCAGGAGAGTCAATCAGATAAAACTGAATGATCTCCTCATGACCCCCCTGCGTCGTCATCGTCAGTGGTGCTGTGACCTCCCTGATCAGGCCCGACCCCAACGGCCGGCTGTCTAATGCGTGGACAGGAAATGGAGCTTCTACCGGCCGAAGGGGAATTCCTAACCTACAACAAAATGCCCGATCAATAAAGTTCCCAGCTGCGCCTGAATCTACTAGCGCCTTATGCTGGGAATGAGGTGCCACCTGTGGAAATCTCACAGGAATACTCATGTGACCAACAGAAAGCTCTGGGTAAGTGGGGCGCCTGCTCACCTGAAATGACTCCCCAGTGCGTGGCCTGTTGTCACCTCTCCCAGGAGACCCTCCCCAGCACCTGGCCGCGGTGTGTCCTCCACGACCACAGGTGGTGCAGGGGATGGCCCCCCTCGGGTTACCTCTCCTCCTCTCTCTAGCGCCAGCACCCCCGAGCTCCATAGGAATCGGCCCGGAGGTGCTGGAGGGCGGAATGGACGACCCCCACTCGGGACGTCCGCGGGTAGCCAGCAGGGTGTCTAGACGGATGGAAATGTCCACCAACTGGTCGAACGACAGGTTGGTGTCCCTGCAGGCCCGCTCACGACGAACGTCCTCTCGTAGGCTACACCGGTAGTGGTCGATGAGGGCCCTCTCATTCCACCCCGCATCCGCTGCTAGTGTCCGGAACTCCAGTGCGAACTCCTGTGCGCTCCTCTTCTCCTGTCGGAGGTGGAACAGACGCTCTCCCGCCGCTTTCCCCTCAGGTGGATGATCGAAGACAGCCCTGAAGCGGCGGGAGAACTCTGCGTAGGTGATGGTTGCGGCGTCTATTCCCCTCCATTCGGCGTTGGCCCACTCCAACGCCTTGCCGGATAGACAGGAGATGAGGGCGGAGACGCTCTCGTATCCCGAGGGCGCCGGGTGTATGGTGGCCAGGTAAAGTTCCACCTGCAGGAGAAATCCCTGACACCCGGCTGCAGAACCGTCATATGCCCTCGGGAGCGAGAGCCGAATGCCACTGGGTTCCGGTGCTGAGAGAGGAGGACTGGCCGTTGGTGATGGGATGTTGTAAGAGTGCGTGGGCACCTCTCGATTCACCAATCGGCGCAGAGTGTTGGACACATCCTCCATGGCGGCCCTGAGTTGCCGGATCATGGTGTCCTGGTAGTTGATCCGGTCTTCCAGGGATTCGGGTGCCGCCGCTGTTCCTGCTGACTCCATGTTGGTGTGTTGTTCTGTCAGGAGGGAACCGATGTGGATGTGGTGGAGGAGTCAGGCGCAGGACACAGAGGTTAAGTCCAACAGACTTTAATAATCCAAAGCCAAATGTCCAAAAGTAACACGACCTCGACAAAACAAGAGGATAGGGAGAATTACGCATACACGCGTAAACACTAAACACAAAACAAACAGAGTGCAAACACGTAGCTCCGAACAGCATGACAGTGAAAACAACACACAATCATACTAGTGCAAAACAAGGAACTTATACGACGCGTAATCAACACACAAATGGACACAGGTGTAACAGACAGACAAAAGCAATCAAATAACGAAAACATAGAGCGGTGGCAGCTAGTACTCCGGGGACGGCGAACGCCGAAGCCTGCCCGAACCAGGAGGAGGAGCAGTCTCGGCCGAAACCGTGACAACACATCCTATCATTACTCACTGCTAGTTGTTCAGCAGGATCCATTCTGAGTTTTCAGTCTATGTATAGTCTTCCAGAGGCTAAACATGAACAAATCTGATGTTTTCCACTTAAAGGAAAATATAAAAGCATACCTGGAGGCTGCTCGGAGGCTTTCTTCCCCCCCCCCAAGGCCGGTATAGCTCTACCAGTGTTGCCAGATTCTATTGCCACTTTCTAGCACAATCAGAACCAAAATCCTGCCCAATCCACTAAAAAGTAGCCACATTTTAACAGATTTCTCTGTGAGCTGGGTGGGCGGGATTTGTATGTTTCTTGCATCGCATTTCTTTTAGGTGTGAAACTACCCAATCTGGCAACACTGAGCTCTACCTCCAGGACCACCAGTGGTAATGAGGGGATAGTAGAGAGGGGCCAGGGGAGGAAGCAGAGGGGGTTGTGGTTGTAGTTACTGGTGCTTCTTCATTTTAACAGAGGTGTGGTCTCCTTGATGGCTTTCTCACACTCCTCTCTCTGGACTGTTAAGCACTTTAGGCCCTGATCTCTCCCCCTACCTTCCTTTTCACTCCTCCTCTCAGACCAACAGCCCTCTGCCTCTGTGTTAGTCTTCAGCTGTGACAGACGCACAGAAGGGTGTCTCCCCTCCTCTAAAAGCTCAGGCACACCGGTTGGATTGTCAAACGTTTGCCTGCCGACAGTTTTTTATTTATTTTTATTTCACCTTTATTTAGTACTTAGCACCTCTGAACAGTGTCGGCAGTCAATCTCTTATGTGTTCATTTACATTTACATTTTAGTCATTTAGCAGACGCTCTTATCCAGAGCGACTTACAGTTAGTGAATACATATTTTATGTATTCACTAATGTATTCACACTGTATTTGTTCACACAGCAAAGACCTTGGAAGTCGTCAGCCACTCAGCCTTGTTAAAATACTCCAAACCAGAAGGTGGTAGTAGCGTTGTTTGGCAATGCATATATGTGCGTATTGCTTATGGTCTAGATTCCAAGTTATCTGCGCTAATGTCGTTATTTTGTACAAAGCCCTTGTTGATACTAGCCAGATGGCCACTACTAGATAACTACCTAGCAGGATGATGAAGAAACAATTTAAGGCACTCTCCATAATCCCATATTGCCAGTGCCAGCCCATAGCCAAATGTTTAGCTAACTAGTTAATGTTAGCATATTCGCTAGCTAGCACAACATAGCTAGCTAGCTAAGGACATTGCACTAACTAGGCAGCTAACACAGGCAGCTGTTTAATGGAAACTATCTAATCCATTGTGATTTAATTATAATGGCAATATTAACTACAGTGGTTAGCTGTCTTGGAGGAAGTATTTAGTGTTGTGTGCATTGCGTCTGTGCACTTATCTAGCTACCATCCCATAGCCTACATTGCATATGAAGTGTGACTGGCTCATCTGTGGATGTACGCAGAAAATGCCCTCTTTAAAAATAAATAATTGCTGGCTCCCCCACATGGGGTTTCGTGCTCTCTGACTGGCTCAAAGTCAAGTTATTGGCCACTGACAAGCATTGCTATTCTACAAGTAGAATCGGTAGGTTCGTTGCTACTGGGTCGGCACGCAGCAGGTACCATTTTTGTTCTAGCAAGAGAAGGAACGGCCTCCCTCTGTCATGGCCCAGTACTAAATGACTTTGTAGGATGGTGTGATGAATCACACTTGGTCCTCAATACCAACAAGATCAAAGAGATGTGCATAGATAGACTTCAGGAAGCGAACAACACCCACTTCTGCAACATCTATCAGAGGTCAGAACATAGAGATTGTAGAGGAATACAAATATCTGACTGTCCACTTAGACAATAAGCTTCAGTAGAGTAAATCTACAGACCTGATTTACAAAAAGAGTCAACAGAGACTGTACTTTCTCAAAAAGCTGGGATCTTTTAATGTTAACTGTACTATACTGACTGTGTTTTACAAATCTTAGTATTTAAACTTTTTGCATTGTTTGTTGGTTTGGCAATGCCATTGTCAGACAGAAAAATATGCTGAGAAGGATTATCACCACAGCAAGCAAGGTGATGAGATCTTTAAGTTCAAAGCCCTCAGCAAGGCTCACAAAAACATTTTAGACCCAAGCCACCCCCGTACCTGAACTTTGAACTACTCCCCTCTGGGTGCAGGTATAGGGCACCCCCCGGCAGGAAAAACAGAACTAGACAAACATTTGTGCCAGGTGTGATATCCCTCCTAAACAGCTTGGGCTAATGTTCCTATCCACCAGTAAGGCCAGCAGGCTAGTCTCTTTCATTGATATATACTGTATGTAACTGTTATGAATTTTGTATTGTCAATTTGTTGTCTACTGTATAAACGCCACTTTAAAAATGTGCATGATAGTGCAACAAAATGTCCCCATGGGGACAATAAAGTCAGTAATGTAAAGTAAGTACTCATCGGCAGTATATCGGCAGTGAGATTCTCAGTGTGTTTCATGCTTAACAGCCCCACCATAGTCACAGTGTCAACACTGCTGTTTGACCACTGTGCTTCATCTCTGTAGAAAACTCATTCAGATGTAGAAAGCTCAGTGATGTGGCAGTAACCGGTAAAGACACATTCCTGTATTTCATTACAAACTGTAGTTTATTGTCCAATTTCAGATGAGTGTTTTCTAGTCTGGCTGGGCTAGAGGCTGGAGCTCTCACCTGTGTCACAGACAGATGTCATGTGTTCATCATACCCCCCTCCCATCCCTCCTCCACACACACACACACACACACACACACACACACACACACACACACACACACACACACACACACACACACACATACAAACACACAGGTGAGCTGAGGTACATCTGTCTTAGAGTTATCACTCTCCTCCTCAGCAACACTTTCATTAGGAGTTGGCAGAGGCAGCCTGCCTCGTGCGCACACACACACACACACACACACACACACACACACACTTGGACAAATGTATATACTTACTGTTTGTGTGTGTGTGTGTCCAGTGTGTGTGTGTTTGTGTGTGTGTCCAGTGTGTTTTTGTGTTTGTGTGTCCAGTGTGTGCGTGTGTGTCCAGTGTGTGTGTGTGTGTGTGTGTGTGTGTGTGTGTGTGTGTGTGTGTGTGTGTGTGTGTGTGTCTGTGTGTGTCTGTGTGTGTGTGTGTGTGTGTGTGTGTGTGTGTGTGTGTGTGTGTGTGTGTGTGTGTGTGTGTGTGTGTGAGTTCAGGTGTATCCCTCAATGACTGTCTGTTCTTCTGCTTACCGCTACAGTGTGGAACATGGTGGAGAGAACACAATGAAACCTGGACTTAGAAAATGTGAGTGTTGACTGCTGTGAAGAATATGACTAAGAATAAGTCTTAATTCAAGTGAAGTCAAAGTCAAAGACCACCATCATTACTTACTTGGTCATATTAAATATCAGCTGTAGTTCTACAGAAGCACAAATCAGGGACACCAAAGTGTACAAAGAGTTGCTTTGACAATGTGTGTGTCTGTGTGTATGTGTGGCATGTTCCTGTTACATTAGAAATGTGTGTCTGTGTTCATGCATGAAGATGTGTGTGTGTCCAATGTGTGTTCAGGATGTGTTTCCAGTGTGTGTGTGTTCAGGATGTGTGTGTGTGTGTTCAGGATGTATGTGTGTGTGTGTGTGTGTGTAATTAATGGGAATAAGTGTGTTTTATATTACCATACAGTATAACATATGATCATTCAACAAGTCTCAAGTTACCTGAACTTCTCCTTTTGATACCTAGAAACATCTACATTAAATGAATTAGTGAAAAGTGAGTTAACATTCTAATGTGAATGATGATGATTTCTAATATTGTGTCTGGTTTCATCCATCAGATGTCTGTGATCTCACACTGGACCTAAACACAGTAAACAGACTCCTCTCTCTGTCTGAGGAGAACAGAAAGGTGACATGTAGGAGAGAGGAGCAGCCGTATCCTGATCACCTAGAGAGATTTGAGGTCTGGGAACTGGTGCTGTGTAGAGAGGGTCTGACTGGGCGCTGTTACTGGGAGGTAGAGTGGAGTGGGAGAGGGGCTGTTATAGGAGTGGCATATAAAGGAATCAGCAGGAGAGGAGGGGGTATTTGACTGTATTATTGGATACAATGACAAGTCCTGGAGTCTGTTCTGCTCTGACAACAGTTACAGAGCCTGTCAAAATAATAATCTCACTTACTTAGACGTCCCCTCCTCCAGCTCCCACAGAGTAGGAGTGTATCTGGACTGGCCAGCCGGCACTCTGTCCTTCTACAGAGTCTCCTCTGACACACTGACCCACCTGTACACATTCCACTCCACATTCACTGAGCCCCTCTATCCAGGGTTTAGGGTTCATTATGTTGACTCCTCAGTGTCCCTGTAAATAATAACCATGGTAACACTGACACACACACACACACTGGACACACACAAACTGGGCACAAACACTGGATACACACACACACACACACACACACACACACACACACACACACACACACACACACACTGGAAACGCACACATACACACACAAACACTGGAAACACACACATACACACACACACACACACACACACACACTGGACAAACACAAACACTGGACACACTCACACTGGCCATACACACACACACACTGGACACACACACACTGAACACAAACACTGGACACACACAAACACACACACTGGACAAACACACACACTGGACACACACACTGGACACACACAAACACACACACACACACAATGGACACACACAAACACACACACACACACACACAATGTACACACACAAACACACCCACACACACACACACACACACACACACACACTGGACACACTCACACTGGACATACACACACACGCTGTACACACACACTGGACAAATACACACACACACACACTGGACACACACACACTGGACACACTCACACTGGACACACACACACTGGACACACACACACACACACACACACACACTGGACACACACACACACACACACTGGACATACACACACACACACTGGACACACACACACTGGACACACTCACACACACACACTGGACAAACACACACACACACACACACACACACACACTGGAAAAACACACACACTGGACACACACACACTGGACACACACACGTACACTGGACACACACACACACTGGACAAACACACACACTGGACACACACAAACACACACACACACACACAAACAATGGACACACACAAACACACACACACACACACACTGGACAAACACACACACTGGACAAACACACACACTGGACACACACAAACACACACACACACACACAAACAATGGACACACACAAACACACACACACACACACACTGGACAAACACACACACTGGACAAACACACACACTGGACAAACACACACACTGGACACACACAAACACACACACACACACACACAAACAATGGACACACACAAACACACACACACACACACACACAATGTACACACACAAACACACACACACACACACACACACACACACTGGACACACTCATACTGGACATACAAACACTGGACAAATACACACACACACACACTGGACACACACACACTGGACACACTCACACTGGACACACACACACTGGACACACACACACACACACACACACACTGGACACACACACACACACACTAGACACACACACACACACTGGACACACTCACACTGGACATACACACACACACACACACTGGACACACTCACACTGCACACACACACACACACTGGACACACACACATTGGACACACATACACTGGACACACTCACACACTGGACACACTCACACACTGGACACACACACACACACACACTGGACAAACACACACACACACACACACACACTGGAAAAACACACACACTGGACACACACACACTGGACACACTCACACTGGACACAAACACACACACACTGGACACACACACCGGACACACACACACATATACACTGGACACACACACACACTCACACACACACACACACACTGGACACACACAAACACACACACACACACACACTGGACAAACACACACACTGGACAAACACACACACTGGAAAAACACACACACTGGACACACACACACACACTGGACACACACACCGGACACACACACACACACACACATATACACTGGACACACACAGACACTTTACACAGACACACACACACACACTGGACACACACACCCACTGGACACACACAAACCCACACTGGACACACACTGGATACACACACACACTGGACATACACACACACACACACACTGGACACACACACACACTGGACAAACACACACACACTGGACACATTTCCATGTGTTGGATTTTGATGAAAGGAAATCCCATAAAGCCTACTGGACAGGACTTTGCTATGGCATCTTCTGTTTGGGTGTCTCAGGTCAGGTCTGAGCCATGATCAGAATGTGTCTCTGTGTCTATTTCCAGCCCTGCCATTTCTACCTGTCCTGATCTAGTGTTTCACCCCTGACCTCCTCACACCGTCTCACTGTCCATGTCTGCTTTTAGCTCCCACCTCTACTTCACTGTGTTATAATGGACCTTATGCTTGTTATGTCACCTCTTTAACCAGTTATCAACCATACTGACCTTTCTGACCCTATCCCATGGCCCTACTTTCTACAAATGAACATTTAAATTCCTCTATGAGTTTTGTTTAGTGGCCATTTACTTATGTATGTATTTGTTGTATATTGGGGTTGTGCTGCAGAGCATCATGGGTGTTTGTATGTGTTGAGATGATCACGTTCCAGATAAATGGTTGAACTGATTCCTGTCTCCTGTCTCATCATTATTGAATTGTTATACAGACGTGGTTATGAAACCCACGAGACATAACAACAGATTGGTGATGAGTAAGTCTGAATCTACAGGAACTATTCTGTCTGGAAGAAGTGGGTTTTTACAACTGTTTAAAACTGTTATTTTCTGTGGTACAGTCTAGGCTAAAGTTAGCATAGTGTATTGCAAGCAGAGGCAAGTGCATAGTCCAGCTAGCTAAGAGAGAGAGTTAACATCGTCATGGACGGCAGAAAAGGACTCGAGACGGACGTCGGAGCGGGAAAACAACGTGATTAAAAGGGAGGAATATACAGTGATTAAAGGAAAGGACATTTATTCAACTGTGAAGATGAACTTTGGAATTAAATCTGCTAAATGAGCGAACTTAGGTGGAAACGTCAGTGAGTGATGTGAATGAAGATCATGTGACTGAGGAAAATATTGCTTTGGTTGAGGACAATATTGAAGTGAGTGACAATCAGGAGCTTATTGAGAAATGAACAATTATTGGAATTGTTGGAAACATTGGACAGTTTGATAAAAGTATTGAGCAGTGGAGCTCATATACAGAACGGTTTGAATATTTTGTTCTTGTAAATGACATGGATGAGGACAACATTGTGCCTACATGTTTTAGTGTAATGGGGCCAAAGACATTTAATTTACTGGGCAGCCTGCTACAGCCAGTCAGAACAGGTAATAAGACGTATGGGGATAGTGTGGAGATACTTAAAGGACATTTTTCACCAGAACCACTAGTTAATGCTGAAAGGTTCAGGTTCCACAGGAGACATCAGGAAGAGGGAGAATCAGTAACAATGTTTGCTGCTGCATTAAATAAACTACCAGAACACTGAGTTTAATGCTGTTCTAAATGACATCATTAGAGACAGACTAGTATGTGGGCTACGGAGTGAAGCTACACAAAAGAGACTGTTGACTGAAAGTCATCTGACCTTGTCAAAGGACATTGAAATGAGTGTGTCCATGGAACTAGCTGCTAAAGAGGCTCACCAGTTGAGTTCATCAGGAACTTAGTTGTTTCATCTAACAATCCTAATCACCAGCTGATACATTTTAATCTCATACACAGGGTAAACTGTCCACCTAGAAAACATAATTTAATAGAAATCACAACCGCTCCTCTGTGTGATCTATGTAATCAAGGTGCCTTGGGCTCCTTTAATCATATGTACTGGGAGTGACCAGGGGACATGTTTTGGAAAGAGGTATCCTCATACCTTGTTCCCCCAAACTGTTATTACTGAATGATAATTCACCACTGTCATTACAGCGAAGACGTATAATGTTGTCAGCTTGGACAGCAGCTAAAAAGATGTTGGAACTAAGATGGCAACCACCACACCTCATTGGATCAGCACTTTTATAGATATAATTTATTTAGAACTATCCACTGCTAGGATCCATGGGGCTAGCCAAACAACAAATGCAGCTGAAACAATAAAATAACTCCTGTAGTGGGTTTTACCCAACAGATTGACCGTTAATTATCATTTTTGTGCAAATGTGTACCTTGATTTAGTATTTAATTTAATGGAGATCAGGTTGGGTGTGTTGGGGTGGTCCCAGGAGGGGTTGGAGGGTTGGTTGGGGTGGTCCCAGGAGGGGTTGGAGGGTGGGTTGGGGTGGTCCCAGGAGGGGTTGGGGTGGTCCCAGGAAGGGTTGGAGGGTGGGTTGGGGTGGTCCCAGGAGGGGTTGTAGGGTGGGTTGGGGTGGTCCCAGGAGGGGTTGGAGGGTGGGTTGGGGTGGTCCCAGGAGGGGTTGGAGGGTGTGTTGGGGTGGTCCCAGGAGGGGTTGGAGGGTGTGTTGGGGTGGTCCCAGGAGGGGTTGGAGGGTGGGTTGGGGTGGTCCCAGGAGGGGTTGGAGGGTGGGCTGATGCAGCTGAGGTGGGTGATTGTATATGTGGTTTATTATAATTGTATTTATCTGCAATAACTAGTTTCCATAATATACTGATATATATTTTAACAGTATTGTGTCTCTAGCTGTATAACCATTCCTGCTGCTATTTGTTCTTGTCTGTGTTCCTTTAAAATAAATAAAAAGTTGATCACAAAAAAAGGAAAAGTGCACAGAGTTTCAACTGAAAATCAGAGACAGGGAAATCAAGTCATATGTGGCAAGGTGGGACATCAAGTATCTACATGCTGGTGTAAGAACATGGATTGTCCAGAGACATTCCAACAAATGAAAAAGAGATGTTCACACTGTTGAGCAGGAGAACACTGAGGTGAGTGACTCATCAGACCAAGAGAACACTGAGGTGAGTGACTCATCAGACCAGGAGAACACTGAGGTGAGTGACTCATCAGACCAGGAGATCACTGAGGTTAGTGACTCATCAGACCAGGAGAACACTGAGGTGAGTGACTCATCAGACCAGGAGAACACTGAGGTGAGTGACTCATCAGACCAGGAGAACACTGAGGTGAGTGACTCATTAGACCAGGAGAGAACACTGAAAATCCTGACTGTTGCTGGGGGGCCGCACGGCTACTATGTCTCCCTTGCTAGAGGGATAGCTGGTGAGTATGGAGATTGACACAGGGACAGCTGGTGCGTATGGAGATTGACACAGGCCAGCTGGTGAGTATGGAGATTGACACAGGGACAGCTGGTGCGTTTGGAGATTGACACAGGGCCAGCTGGTGAGTATGGAGATTGACACAGGGCCAGCTGGTGCGTATGGAGATTGACACAGGGCCAGCTGGTGAGTATGGAGATTGACACAGGGCCAGCCGGTGAGTATGGAGATTGACACAGGGCCAGCTGGTGCGTATGGAGATTGACACAGGGCCAGCCGGTGAGTATGGAGATTGACACAGGGCCAGCTGGTGAGTATGGAGATTGACACAGGGCCAGCTGGTGCGTATGGAGATTGACACAGGGACAGCTGGTGCGTATGGAGATTGACACAGGGCCAGCTGGTGCGTATGGAGATTGTACCTTATGCTATCAGACCAAAAGTC
This sequence comes from Coregonus lavaretus, assembly GCF_964263955.1. NCBI lineage: Eukaryota > Metazoa > Chordata > Actinopteri > Salmoniformes > Salmonidae > Coregonus > Coregonus lavaretus. The sequence continues at coordinate 513,325 of NW_028156283.1, forward strand.
AAGGCTGACTTGGACACTTTAGTTGGAGTGCTAGCACCTGTTGCCGCTAATGACATTATAAGTATTAAGACTTCCTCTCCTTCAACCGATTCATATTCAACCTTAACCCTTGTCAATTCCTCACTTAAAACCACAAAAGTAACATTATTAACATAAAAAGGCTTTTACTCCCTGTAGCTCTGAGAGGATAATACAAACAATGCATGTCATGCTCAGATACAGGAACGTGTTCCATCGCCTCCATTTCTATGTAGACGTCCGTCTGACTAACCTGTCTCTGTGTACGCTCAGGGTGCTGGTCCGTCTGACTAACCTGTCTCTGTGTACGCTCAGGGTGCTGGTCCGTCTGACTAACCTGTCTCTGTGTACGCTCAGGGTGCTGGTCCGTCTGACTAACCTGTCTCTGTGTACGCTCAGGGTGCTGGTCCGTCTGACTAACCTGTCTCTGTGTACGCTCAGGGTGCTGGTCCGTCTGACTAACCTGTCTCTGTGTACGCTCAGGGTGCTGGTCCGTCTGACTAACCTGTCTCTGTGTACGCTCAGGGTGCTGGTCCGTCTGACTAACCTGTCTCTGTGTACGCTCAGGGTGCTGGTCCGTCTGACTAACCTGTCTCTGTGTACGCTCAGGGTGCTGGTCCGTCTGACTAACCTGTCTCTGTGTACGCTCAGGGTGCTGGTCCGTCTGACTAACCTGTCTCTGTGTACGCTCAGGGTTCTGGTCCGTCTGACTAACCTGTCTCTGTGTACGCTCAGGGTGCTGGTCCGTCTGACTAACCTGTCTCTGTGTACGCTCAGGGTGCTGGTCCGTCTGACTAACCTGTCTCTGTGTACGCTCAGGGTGCTGGTCCGTCTGACTAACCTGTCTCTGTGTACGCTCAGGGTGCTGGTCCGTCTGACTAACCTGTCTCTGTGTACGCTCAGGGTGCTGGTCCGTCTGACTAACCTGTCTCTGTGTACGCTCAGGGTGCTGGTCCGTCTGACTAACCTGTCTCTGTGTACGCTCAGGGTGCTGGTCCGTCTGACTAACCTGTCTCTGTGTACGCTCAGGGTGCTGGTCCGTCTGACTAACCTGTCTCTGTGTACGCTCAGGGTGCTGGTCCGTCTGACTAACCTGTCACTGTGTACGCTCAGGGTGCTGGTCCGTCTGACTAACCTGTCTCTGTGTACGCTCAGGGTGCTGGTCCGTCTGACTAACCTGTCTCTGTGTACGCTCAGGGTGCTGGTCCGTCTGACTAACCTGTCTCTGTGTACGCTCAGGGTGCTGGTCCGTCTGACTAACCTGTCTCTGTGTTCGCTCAGGGTGCTGGTCCGTCTGACTAACCTGTCTCTGTGTACGCTCAGGGTGCTGGTCCGTCTGACTAACCTGTCTCTGTGTACGCTCAGGGTGCTGGTCCGTCTGACTAACCTGTCTCTGTGTACGCTTAGGGTGCTGGTCCGTCTGACTAACCTGTCTCTGTGTACGCTCAGGGTGCTGGTCCGTCTGACTAACCTGTCTCTGTGTACGCTCAGGGTGCTGGTCCGTCTGACTAACCTGTCTCTGTGTACGCTCAGGGTGCTGGTCCGTCTGACTAACCTGTCTCTGTGTACGCTCAGGGTGCTGGTCCGTCTGACTAACCTGTCTCTGTGTACGCTCAGGGTGCTGGTCCGTCTGACTAACCTGTCTCTGTGTACGCTCAGGGTGCTGGTCCGTCTGACTAACCTGTCTCTGTGTACGCTCAGGGTGCTGGTCCGTCTGACTAACCTGTCTCTGTGTACGCTCAGGGTGCTGGTCCGTCTGACTAACCTGTCTCTGTGTACGCTCAGGGTGCTGGTCCGTCTGACTAACCTGTCTCTGTGTACGCTCAGGGTGCTGGTCCGTCTGACTAACCTGTCTCTGTGTACGCTCAGGGTGCTGGTCCGTCTGACTAACCTGTCTCTGTGTACGCTCAGGGTGCTGGTCCGTCTGACTAACCTGTCTCTGTGTCCGCTCAGGGTGCTGGTCCGTCTGACTAACCTGTCTCTGTGTACGCTCAGGGTGCTGGTCCGTCTGACTAACCTGTCTCTGTGTACGCTCAGGGTGCTGGTCCGTCTGACTAACCTGTCTCTGTGTACGCTCAGGGTGCTGGTCCGTCTGACTAACCTGTCTCTGTGTACGCTCAGGGTGCTGGTCCGTCTGACTAACCTGTCTCTGTGTACGCTCAGGGTGCTGGTCCTTGTCGCTAAGTCTCATGTTTACATTATTGTTCATATAGTCATGATTTAACCTTCTATTTTCATTATCAGATTTGCTGAAGTCGGTATTGTCCTTAACCATCTTCTCCCTCATCTTAAAATTGTCAATCACTAGCCCCCCAGATATAACTTCTGTCAGAGTTATAAGGACTATGATAAATGTCCCTGATGCAACATCTCCACTCATCCTTCCAAGGAGTTGGCATCTCGTCATGGTCTTCTCCATGATCCCTCCAGAAACTGCCACTTTTCTCTCCACCACCACCTAGGTTTGATAAAAGAAAACAAATACACAAAAAACTAACAAATAAATAATAATGAATATAAGAATAATACAACACTATAATAACAATCGAAGCCTATACAAATATCCCCTTCAGTTCAGTCCTTCCCCAACTCCTCCGAAGTTGGTGGCTGTGCCCTAGGTGCTCCTTTAAGCCTGGACACATGTATCCACTGGGGTTGACCTTTAACCTTAACCGCTGTACGTGTCACCAGAAGAACCTGGGTTGGACATCCATAACGTGGCTCTCCTTGTATAACCACAGGTTTTAAACTTCGTACCAGAACATCATCTCCTGGTTGAAAATGGTGTATCGGTTTCTCCCCTGGTGAGGGAAGGGAATCGATTACCTGTTGAGAATATTTGGAAAATGTTGAACATAATTTGGTTGCATTTCCTGTAGCTGTGTCATATCCACCACTGGATTCTCCTTCATCAGCGCACCTAGAGGAAAAGGTCTAGCCATCAACACTTCATGAGGAGACCATCCCGTACACGCATTAGGCATCGCTCTTATTGATAAGAGCACTAAATGTAATGCCTCCAACCAATTAATCCTCCTCTCTGATGTACTTTCATCAGTTTATCCTTAATCGTTTTATTAGTGCGTTCCACCTGTGCCGAACTTTGCGGAGAATAAGGAATATGATACGTCCACTTCATCCCTAACGCTGCCGATAACTGTCTAGTTATTCTGGACTTAAAAGGCGTGCCATTATCGGAATCAATACCCATAGGTATACCAAACCTAGGAATGATATGTTCCATCAGACACTTCACTACTGTTTGAGCATTCTCTTTTCTTGTCGCAAAAGCCTCTGTCCATTTAGAAAACCTATTGACAATTACCAAAAGATATGAATACCCCTTATACTTTGGCATATGCGTAAAATCTATTTGTAATTGTTGGAATGGACCCTCAGGTTTTGGTAAATGTTCCCTTTTAGGTGGATTGATGCATGGATTACATCTAGCACAAATTAAACATCTTTGTATGAATTGTCTAACTTGTTTCTCCAAACCTATCGTAAAAAACACCTTATTTATAGAAGCTGTCACGCCCTTGTACCCTACATGTGTGACTCCATGAACATAGGCAATAACAGAATCATAAGCTAACTTCGGTAACGCAACTCTATCATCGATACATTTCCATAAACCGTTTTCATCATTCGTACAACCCTTTATGTCCCATAATCTCACTTCATAATCAGTTGCTTGGTTCTGAAAAGACCTTGAAATTATCACATGTGAACGGAGGATTCTCTTGACTAATTAGTTGTACTGCAATTAGTTCCTTTTCCATCCATGGTGGAAAAGATCCAAACATAGCTGCATCATGAGCACATGTATCTGCTAAATGACTCCCTCTTGCTATCTCCGAATCTTCCTTTGAATGACCTTTACATTTGACAATAGCAATGTTATCTGGTAACATCATAGCCTTAATCAAACTTTTAACTAAATCGGCTGAATATGTTTCCCTGCATTAGTCACAAAACCTCTATTTTCCCATATTTTGCTAAAATCATGTGCCACTGAAAAAGCATATTTCGAATCAGTGTATATTGTCACAGTTTTATCCGCAGCATAAATACATGCTCTTGTTAACGCAATTAATTCAGCAGCCTGAGCTGAGGAAACTGGTATTTTATATGCTTCAATACATTGTCCTTCATTATCCACAACAGAAAATCATGATAATACCGTTTTATCATCTGTTCTCATTGCTGAACCATCACAATACAAAACCATATCATTATTATGTAATGCAGTCTGTTTCAAATCAGCCCTCACGCTAGATGTGGCATTAATGAGTTCCATACAATCATGTATGAGATCTTCATCATCTATACTACTTTCAACTCCTTGTAACAATGCCTTTAGATTCAAAGCTGGGTTCATACAGTATGTGTTGCTGTAGAAGTAGTCAAATTTTGAGTTCCCGTCAAAATATGTTCGTAATTGCTACGCCTTTGGCTAGTCATGTGTTGTGTTGTTATATTTAGCAAAATGATATTCACTGTGTGGGAAGTGTGCAATATCAATGGATGTGCTAACACAATAGTTTGGGATTTTTCTACCATTAATGCAGCAGCAGCCTCTCAAACAAGGAGCCATACCTTGCACAATCATTGGTAGCATCTTACTATAATAAGCAACAGGTCGCATACCCTCTCCATGCATTTGAGCTAAAACAGCTGACACAACACTGCCATCCTCTGACACATACAGATGGAATGTCAGATTGTAATCCGGTAAACCCAGTGCTGGAGAATTGCATAAAATATACTTGATGTGACGAAAAGAGTGTTTCATTTCATCAGTCCACACAATATCCTCAGGAGCATCCTTCTACGTTGCACAGCGCAGTATCGAATCATACACTGCGTATTCAGCCAACCAAGATCTGCAATAATTCACAAGTCCCAAAAAATACAACATTCCAGTCTTATTCATTGGCCTTTCAATGTCTTTGATCGCTTGCACCCTCTCTGGTGACAAAAATCTACATCCATTGCGTAGTATATATCCCAGATAATTGACAGCCTCCTTACAAGACTGTAGCTTGGCGAGTGACGCCCTGTGACCCCCATTAGCCAGATGCGTTAGTAGTGCAATTGAATCCTTAGCACACTCTTCCTCGCATGAAGAAGCATTTAATTTGTCATCAACGTACTGCAAAAGCGTCGAATTGCATGGGAGAGACAATTGAGCCAAGTGCCTATTAACCGCTGAACTATATACTGCTGCTGAATCAATAAATCCCATTGGTAGACGACGACAAATATATTGTTCCCCTTTAAATGTAAAAGCAAACAAAGGCTGTGTGTTTTCGTGTACAGGAATGGAGAAGTATGCAGAGCATAAATCAACAACAGTATACCACTTAGAATTAGCAGGCAAAGCCGTTAATATTTAATTAACATCAGGCACAATCGGAGATACCGGTATTATTGCCTCGGTAATTTTCCTGAAATCCTGTGTAAATCGATATTTCTTACTGCCTGGTTTCAAAATCGGGTTTATAGGTGTATTATTCGGGGACATGCCTTTGTAAACCACCCCTTCTTGTAACAAACTGTCAATTATAGGACTAATACCCTCTTCTTTTTCCTTAGATAAAGGATATTGTTTAATAAAGACTGGATATTTATTTGGATCAATCTTTGCCTCATAAGGCGGCACATCAATTAACCCCACATGATTAGCATGCAAAGCCCATAACGAAGATGGTACCCCACTTAACATGCATGGAGGATATAAAGTTATGACATTTTCCTCATCTATACTAATCAATGGTTTAACGTCTATCTGTAAATCTTTAACAAAAAAATGCTTTGGCTCCAAACCATAAGACCAAATAATATAACCCTTGTTTCTCTCCTCCCCTGTCGGAGACAAAGTTATATATTCATTAAACGAATTAACCAACGCACTAACATCGCTAAAATCATTTCTTACTGCACATACAAAAGTAACAATATCATTAGAAGTATCTTTCCATAATAATAACAGGCCGTGTGTTGATATGAAAAAACATTGTGGAATTTCCTGCATTGCATCCACTTCAATTACTTTATCCGAAAAAGGCATATTTACAATCTTCATTGAAATTATCATTGCAGCCGCTGCTGCATGGCAAGAAGCTAATCTTTTTATCCCTTCCATAGTAAATAATTTGAACACAAACTCTGCCTTAATCAATGTGGTTTTCGCGAAGTATGTACATTGAGTGCTGTTAGAGAATAATTGATATGCAGAACATGGCGGAATGTGTACCTCCATGCCCTCTTGTGAGCAAAAAATGGTCGCATTAAGTTTACTAAGAAGGTCTCTTCCCATTAACGCCATCAGAGTTGTAACGCTGACTATAAATGAATGTTGGAAATTACTATCATCCAAATCAATTTGCAATGATAAAGATATAGGATCAATTTGCAATGGTAAAGATATAAGATTTGTGTAGTTCCACTCATTCCGATAGACTGGACCTTCTGAGTACTTAAAGGACACTTTAAATCTGGTTGCCGTAAACATGACATAGTTGCCCCTGTATTAATTAGAAATGGGATTATTTTACCAGATACACATAAACTTAACTGTGGTATTTGTAATGGGTTGTCCGAAATATGCGATTGTGGTGCATTTATCATGTATTTAACTTCTTTCCTGTCTATCGGAGTTCTATGTCATTGTCCCCACAATTAATTCCCCGGATTTTCAACTCTAGGGTTATTTTGGGAATTAGGTTGCGGTTTATCCGGATTCCAATTCCCCCTCTCTCTATCACCATATTCCCGTCTATTCTCATCCATCAATCGGACGGTACAATCTTTCCGCCAATGTCCCCATTGTTTGTAATAATTACAAGTATCTTTATCTCTATTAAACTTCCTTCTTCCTCCTCTGGAATTACCATTAGACCTGCCTCTACCTTGATTAGTATTATAGGACACGAATCGCTGATATTGTACCTGTTTATCCTGCGGTTTGTATTGGGGAAATTGCATTGCCTGAATTGTAGGTTTATGCTCATTGAATAATCCTACCGCCTCTAATTGCCTAATCTGTTTAAATAGCTGTAAAGGTCTTGCTGTGTATATTTCAGGTGTTGCTAGTTTAAGTGTATATGCAGACCCTTGGTCCAAGCCATTCAAAAACATGCTCACGAAAAAAGTGTCCTCCGCATCATTTATTTCCAATTTAGCGTCCTGTCTCCATGTTTTTTGAAAACCATTAGACCTGCCAGTACCGGGGGGATCCGTGACAGTAACATTAGATTTATGATGGGGATAACTCAGTAAAAACAACAATATATCTAATATAATGATCTGCAAAATGTTGATTGGTTGACACCCCACTACAGATGGGGTGTCAACCAATCAACATTTCGCAGATCATTACAGGCATCAGTAAACACAGAATGTGGCGCATAACTTTATTGACTTTAAGACCAACAAAGTCCCCTGTCCCCGAGGTGAAGAGGACACCTCCAGTCTATGGGTCTGGGCCCCTTGCCAGGGCCAGATATTACCTGGATTGCCATCAATACCTCCATGCTTTGTTTATGAGGTCACACGTGAAGAAGTACAAAGAGGACATCATCAAGAGGGAAGGTAGTAGAAGTATGTGATAAGAGTGATTGTTTTTTTTTTACTTGAGATTATAATTCAGTTGATATGCCATACCATATATCTACAATGTAGGATCATAGGTTTGTGTGATTTCTATGTACTTTCAGAGAAAAGGAGTTAGTGCAGGAAAAAGATGGTCCCTTGTCCCAACCGGTGGAGACAGAGGTCTTTCAGACCTTTTCCTGGAGTGAGACTCTGGCGTGGGCAGAGGAGAAGGCACCTTTGATGACCACCTGTTAGAGGGCAACCCTTCCCCAGGCCAGAAACCTCAAAGTAGACCTCATCAAAGGTAGAGAAATCACCACAATGTGAGGATTAACCCAATATCATGTTCACACTAGATGTCCAATATCAATCATTTCACAATTGACATGTTGTATATAGTTGTACCGTTTCTACAAGTCAATTAGTAAAGTAAGTACAACTCTGACATGTAAGCCTTGTCCGAGACAAAAGACAAAACTAAGAGAAGAAACCTTCTAATGTCTCCTCTTTTCAGAGACGACTTTCAACGTAAGAAGCAGGACCTCCTTGACAGAGGGACATGGATGGTGCTGTCAATGGCCTTGTTCACCAGCAGGCAAAATAAAATGAAGTTTGTACCAACATGCCTGGAGATGGAGCTGTGGAGGGGAGGATGCTGTGAGAAGATATTCATCACTCTGAACTCCATGGCCATCTGCCTATGTTCTGATGCCACTAGAGGACATGTTAACAGGTTGAGGGTCGGCAATGATCCCCAGATCATGAAGTGGAAGAAACAGGCTGAGGTAAGTGTGAGTCTTAAACATATGTAAACACAATTTGATTCATTGATTCATTGATTCAACACAACAATTTCATAATTCTATTATTTCATTGAATTTCTCATCTCAGTCAGGATGCTCTCGAATAGGCTTTGTCGTGCCCTTTCCACATCTTATACTTTTCTCATATTTTGTGTGTTCTTTCTTCCATATGGGAATGAATGCTGACAAATAAATGCTCATATTATTTTATTGATGAAGTATTCCACTAAATTAAAGAAGATAGAAATGAACTTTTGACCAATGCTAGCTGATAATATTTACTCTTCCATATGCGTTGTGTTCTTACATCTTCTTCAGTATGAGGTCTGGGATGTACACCATGTGATTTTCTTTGCCATATGCCTTTTTCAACAGCTTTTCTCTTTCTTTCTCCCTCTGTTTCTTTTCGTTATAGTTCCTTGCCACCTCGTCCAGGTGGGCTTTCACCCTCTCCTTATTCTTCCTCACTTCTTCCTTACTCTCTGCTTTTCTAGCTCTGAGCAGTTCTTTTACTTTGTTCTTCTCCAACAAGTCTCTTTCTTTCCTCTCCTTTTTCTCCTGCTTTGCCCTGACTCTCTGGGCGCGTTTAGTTTCCATCTGAAAGAGAAAGTCCATACATGTTGGTCAGTGATCTGAAATATTATTATTACTCCTTCTCTAGCATGCAGTCAACTTAATCTGTTGAATCTGATAGTATAACCATTAGGAGGTGAATTATGACCTCCCTGAACTGTGACTGGTTAAATGGAGTACTGTACCTGTGCCTGCTCTTGCTCTCTGAACCTCAGGACAGTCTGCATCTGGTACAGCTTTATGTACGCCTCCTTCATCCTCTCCACCACATCCCTCTTCTCTATTGCCCATCTCTCTTTGTCCCTTTGCATTTTCTCAATTTCACTACTCTTTCTCTCCCGCTCCTCTGTAATCTTCCAGTTCTCCTTCTCCATCTCTCTCTTTTCCATCTCCCATCCCTTCTTCTCTTTTCCATTCAGGCACAGAATCCTCATCTTTTCTCTTTCCAGAGCCTCTATCGCTCTCTCCTTCTCTCTCAGCTCAATTATCCACTCCTCTGCTGCCTGCGTGCTCCTCCTCTTAATCTCCTCCTTCTCCTTCATCCATCTTTCCCCCCGTTGATCCAAGAGGCTTCGTAGGCCAGCCTTGGCCTTGGCCCATCTTCCCCTGTCCTCCTTCCAGGCTACTAGGGTCTGATTCCTCTCCTGGTCTGCTTTGGCCAAAGCTGTCTCCAAACCATTTCTTATGAGGTTCCATCCATTCCTCTCTCTCACCCTCTCCTTCCCCACCCTTTCATTCTCAGCTAACAGTCTCTTCTTGTTCTCCAATGTCACCTTCCATAACTTGGCCAAGGACATCTTCACCTTTGATATCTTGTCCACCATTGTTTGTTTGTCGGTCGCTGCGCTTTCTCTCTGTTTGTCCATCACCTCTCGCTGCCTTTCATTCTCAGCTAACAGCCTCGTGTTCTCCACGGTCAACTTCCCTATCTTGGCCAAGTGCAGTATGTTCTGCACCTTCAGCTTTGCCATCTTGAGCTCCATATTTTTTCTGTCTGACACTGCACTTTCTCTCTGTTTCTCAAACAACTCTCTCTCCAGCTTCCATTGGTAGCAGTTTACCTCAATAGAAGCCTCAGTCTCCCTTATCTGTCTCAGCAACTCTTCAATTAGCCTTTCTCTTTCTTGCTCTGGTTCCACCCTCACCTTGTTGACTTCCTCCAACACCTCTCTCTGCAGCTTCCACCGGTAGTGGTCTACCTTGTTACAAGTCTCAATCTCCTTTCTCATTCTCAGCAGCCCCTCCATTTCTCTTTGTCTTTCTATCTCTCGTTCCCCCCTCATCTTGTTGCCTTTCTCCATCTCCTCACTTTCAGTCATCTCTTTCTCCATCTCAATGACTTCTCTCTGCATCAATATGTATGGAGAAACATGTATTCCTTTTATTTTTTTATTTTGTGTGAATCTTTTCCATGTCATTTTCTTAAAACTGTCTGGCCATGCCAGTTTTCCAACTTCAGTTACCTTCAGGCTAACTGGTATAATTTATTAAATGGTAATAAGTAGGCCTACCTTCACTGATTTCCTTAGAAGTCAAACACTTTTACACATTATTATGTTCTAACTCACCTCTCCTCCGCGATGTCTGTCCACTTATGAAGATTTAAAAAGATATACACTTGAGTAGTTATGGTGTGGTGAATGGATATGCTGGTTGTTTTCTTTGGTTTGGAACTTGTTGTAGCCAAGTTCTAATTCCAAATTCTATGGTTGTAGCCTAGCTTAATTGTTGAGTCATAATGAGATTGGAATGTTGGCTTGAATTCTGTATTATGGACAAAAATCTCAGAATTCTGAAGATTTTAGAATTATATTTAAAAATTATTGTTTGTCATACATTCTATATACATCATTCTAGCCCTTGGATGCTCTCTCAGAGTTATAAGTCTTATATTCTCAGCCCAAAAGAAATTTGGTCTATTTCAAAAATATTCAAAATAAGGATTACTTTGTAAGTATTGGTTGTCATGGTGCCGTGAGGAAGCCTAGGCAGAGAGCTCTGTTAATATGTGACCGACCCCCCCCCCCCCCACACACACACACACACAAACACTCACTTAAAGACCTTGAAGTTTGGTTTGGAAGCAACATCACTATTTGTCCTGGCAATGAAGGTCTGTCTTCTGGAACACTCATGAAAAAAGAGAATGGTTTTCGTTTAAGTTGTCCACTTTAAAAACCCTTCAGCTTCTTCTCGCTGAGTTGCTTGAGGACACGGTAGCGCTGTGGCGAGGAGGCACAAGATAGGTCCTTAAAATAACATAACTAAGGCTACTTAACACTGTAGAAACTCTGGAATCACACTTTGTTGGCATAAAGACACCCACAATCTCTCCTTCTATCTCAGTACATTCTGTGTTGCACCAACGAGTGTTCAGTCCTTGCACACCATATAATGGAGGGTGTCATTCCAAAATACCCCTTCGCTGCATTGAACCTGCTAATTACCGAGACAGTTGAACGTTAAAATGATTGAGAATGACTTTCACCACTAAATAAACTTCCACAGTTTGACAAAGACACATCAGGGGAAAACAGCTACTCGTATTAAAAACCTTTCATTATGGCGATAGCTATTTGCTGCAGTGACTGAGAGCCAATTGAGGCCCAGTATTCTCAGTGCTTCTGGGGCCTGTGCAGTGCAGGTGAATGGTGTGCGTGTGTGTATGTGTGAAATGTAGGATTGTCTGAGCACAAACAGAGCTACTTATTTTGGCAACGCATGAAGCAGAGCTAGCAAACAGCTTGAGTGATGAATGACAGGCTGCTAGGAGAGGCAGAGAACCCAAAGATCCTTCCTCACTCACACTCCCAGAAAAAGCTTTTGAGTTGCTGTGGATCCAGTGGTTTGTGTGTGTGTGTGTGTGTGTGTGTGTGTGTGTGTGTGTGCGCACGAGGCAGGCTGCCTCTGCCAACTCCTAATGAAAGTGTTGCTGAGGAGGAGAGTGATAACTCTAAGACAGATGTGCCTCAGCTCACCTGTGTGTTTGTATGTGTGTGTGTGTGTGTGTGTGTGTGTGGGGGGGGGGGGGGGGGGGGGGGGGGGGTTGGTGTGGAGGAGGGATGGGAGGAGGGTATGATGAACACATGACATCTGTCTGTGACACAGGTGAGAGCTCCAGCCTCTAGCCCAGCCAGACTAGAAAACACTCATCTGAAATTGGACAATAAACTACAGTTTGTAATGAAATACAGGAATGTGTCTTTACCGGTTACTGCCACATCACCGAGCTTTCTACATCTGAATGAGTTTTCTACAGAGATGAAGCACAGTGGTCTAACAGCAGTGTTGACACTGTGACTATGGTGGGGCTGTTAAGCATGAAACACACTGAGAATCTCACTGCCGATATACTGCCGATGAGTACTTACTTTACATTACTGACTTTATTGTCCCCATGGGGACATTTTGTTGCACTATCATGCACATTTTTAAAGTGGCGTTTATACAGTAGACAACAAATTGACAATACAAAATTCATAACAGTTACATACAGTATATATCAATGAAAGAGACTAGCCTGCTGGCCTTACTGGTGGATAGGAACATTAGCCCAAGCTGTTTAGGAGGGATATCACACCTGGCACAAATGTTTGTCTAGTTCTGTTTTTCCTGCCGGGGGGTGCCCTATACCTGCACCCAGAGGGGAGTAGTTCAAAGTTCAGGTACGGGGGTGGCTTGGGTCTAAAATGTTTTTGTGAGCCTTGCTGAGGGCTCTGAACTTAAAGATCTCATCACCTTGCTTGCTGTGGTGATAATCCTTCTCAGCATATTTTTCTGTCTGACAGTGGCATTGCCAAACCAACAAACAATGCAAAAAGTTGAAATACTAAGATTTGTAAAACACAGTCAGTATAGTACAGTTAACATTAAAAGATCCCAGCTTTTTGAGAAAGTACAGTCTCTGTTGACTCTTTTTGTAAATCAGGTCTGTAGATTTACTCTACTGAAGCTTATTGTCTAAGTGGACAGTCAGATATTTGTATTCCTCTACAATCTCTATGTTCTGACCTCTGATAGATGTTGCAGAGGTGGGTGTTGTTCGCTTCCTGAAGTCTATCTATGCACATCTCTTTGATCTTGTTGGTATTGAGGACCAAGTGTGATTCATCACACCATCCTACAAAGTCATTTAGTACTGGGCCATGACAGAGGGAGGCCGTTCCTTCTCTTGCTAGAACAAAAATGGTACCTGCTGCGTGCCGACCCAGTAGCAACGAACCTACCGATTCTACTTGTAGAATAGCAATGCTTGTCAGCGGCCAATAACTTGACTTTGAGCCAGTCAGAGAGCACGAAACCCCATGTGGGGGAGCCAGCAATTATTTATTTTTAAAGAGGGCATTTTCTGCGTACATCCACAGATGAGCCAGTCACACTTTATATGCAATGTAGGCTATGGGATGGTAGCTAGATAAGTGCACAGACGCAATGCACACAACACTAAATACTTCCTCCAAGACAGCTAACCACTGTAGTTAGTATTGCCATTATAATTAAATCACAATGGATTAGATAGTTTCCATTAAACAGCTGCCTGTGTTAGCTGCCTAGTTAGTGCAATGTCCTTAGCTAGCAAGCTATGTTGTGCTAGCTAGCGAATATGCTAACATTAACTAGTTAGCTAAACATTTGGCTATGGGCTGGCACTGGCAATATGGGATTATGGAGAGTGCCTTAAATTGTTTCTTCATCATCTTGCTTAGTAGTTATCTAGTAGTGGCCATCTGGCTAGTATCAACAAGGGCTTTGTACAAAATACCGACATTAGCGCAGATAACTTGGAATCTAGACCATAAGCAATACGCACATATATGCATTGCCAAACAACGCTACTACCACCTTCTGGTTTGGAGTATTTTAACAAGGCTGAGTGGCTGACGACTTCCAAGGTCTTTGCTGTGTGAACAAATACAGTGTGAATACATTAGTGAATACATAAAATATGTATTCACTAACTGTAAGTCGCTCTGGATAAGAGCGTCTGCTAAATGACTAAAATGTAAATGTAAATGAACACATAAGAGATTGACTGCCGACACTGTTCAGAGGTGCTAAGTACTAAATAAAGGTGAAATAAAAATAAATAAAAAACTGTCGGCAGGCAAACGTTTGACAATCCAACCGGTGTGTCTGAGCTTTTAGAGGAGGGGAGACACCCTTCTGTGCGTCTGTCACAGCTGAAGACTAACACAGAGGAAGAGGGCTGTTGGTCTGAGAGGAGGAGTGAAAAGGAAGGTAGGGGGAGAGATCAGGGCCTAAAGTGCTTAACAGTCCAGAGAGAGGAGTGTGAGAAAGCCATCAAGGAGACCACACCTCTGTTAAAATGAAGAAGCACCAGTAACTACAACCACAACCCCCTCTGCTTCCTCCCCTGGCCCCTCTCTACTATCCCCTCATTACCACTGGTGGTCCTGGAGGTAGAGCTCAGTGTTGCCAGATTGGGTAGTTTCACACCTAAAAGAAATGCGATGCAAGAAACATACAAATCCCGCCCACCCAGCTCACAGAGAAATCTGTTAAAATGTGGCTACTTTTTAGTGGATTGGGCAGGATTTTGGTTCTGATTGTGCTAGAAAGTGGCAATAGAATCTGGCAACACTGGTAGAGCTATACCGGCCTTGGGGTGGGGAAGAAAGCCTCCGAGCAGCCTCCAAGTATGCTTTTATATTTTCCCTTAAGTGGAAAACATCAGATTTGTTCATGTTTAGCCTCTGGAAGACTATACATAGACTGAAAACTCAGAATGGATCCTGCTGAACAACTAGCAGTGAGTAATGATAGGATGTGTCAACAGAACACTGAGTGATAGAGAGCAACTGGACATGCCTAGCTTTGGAACACAGTCCTAGTGGTGCTAGGCTTCTTCACTGGTTTATTTAGCTCTTAATGAAAGAAGAGAGAAGACAACGGAGGGAAAGACAAACAGAGAGGAAAGAGAAGGGGAAGCTGCTGGTACTTTGGGAGACGATGATGAGTTTGCTGAGGTGCCAAGATAATTCACTGTAGAACAGTAGAGGACTCCCACATACTCCCGCATAACTGACAGATCTCTGCTGCTAAGAGAGGCCCACACTCTCATACAGAGAGTACACACATAGAGCGTGATTTACCCTTTGGAGTCATGCACCGTATACCCTGACTGCACATGTACATATGCACGCACGCACACACACACGCACACACACAGACAGAACTGATTTACTGGCTCCCTGAAGGCCTGATAAAACACTGTCTGCATGACCTCACTTCCTGTTGCTGCAGCCAGCGGGAGGATGGATAGACATTAACCCGCTGAGTGGTAGAGGAGATGAGGACACATACACACACATTTCCACTCAGGGTGTTTTACTGGCTGGGAATCTGCCCCCCTGACCTTTCCCGTGTCATGCTTTAGGGGAGGTGGTCTGATCCTGACCTGTGACCCCCACATTGGCCCTCGAACAAATTAAATCAATTTGTCCTTGGGGGTTAATAATGTTTTCCATCCTATCTATCTATATACAAGTTATAAAACTGAACCTCAACTCTCAGTCTCAATTACAGTTCCAGCAAGTTTAAGAGTGATGTCTGACGTGATGACATCATGAGGTTTTCCAACTTCTATCCCTCGTCGCTTAAATCATCCTTCAATTTGAATTCATCTTAAATAATTGTTTGCCCGCTGATGTCTGCCTTTAAATTATAGTATGGCTATATAGGAAATGCCTTTTTGGAAGTGAACCCCATCACTCAAGCTTGTGGCGTAAAGCAAGTTTTAGAAGATACATTTTCAGTGGACAACTTTCTTCTTTAATCGGTGCAATGTGCCGAGGAGTGAGGAAATACCTGGCCACAATTCCTGGCAAGCCCTGGGAGAATCTACTTCCATATGGACCATGACTTCAGATCAGTCCTTAGCAAAGCTGCACTGTTGAAAATGGTCAGACGGTAATTAATACGAATGGCTTCTTCAAACAGGTAAGATGACAGAGGTACCGGGAGTCCAAGGCCAGACTCAGCGAGATGACGGAGCACGTGGCACCCTATTCACATTGAACTACTTTTGACCAGTGCATTATATAGAGCATAGGGGGTTGTAGGAGCTATTCATCATGTTTGTGTTCTATTGATTTAATCCCTATATTTACCTGTTTAGCACCTGACTGCCCCGCTGATTTACATTTCCCCCCCATTGAATATATAAAAGGCTGCCAGGTGAATGAGAAAATTAGCTGCAATTTTTAAAGGAACCGGTTGACTTTGTCTTTTAGCTTGCTAGGTCTTTTAAATTTGCAAAAATAAAAATAAAAAGACACAATTGATGAAGGACGATGATTATGAAGACTAAATACATAAAATGTAAATGTTTGAGGACAGGGTTTGGTTCTTTCTGGATTCCACTAGAATGACGCTATTAGAGATCTCGCACATGAAGCCCTACCTAGACAGCAAGTGCCGGCATTTTTTCCTCTGGTCTAAAATAAAATATCGCAATGCCCCAGGGCAGTGATTGGGGACATTGCCCTGTGTAGGGTGGCGTCTTTCGGATGGGATGTTAAATGGGTGTCCTGACTCTCTGTGGTCACTAAAGATCCCATGGCACTTATTGTAAGAGTAGGGGTGTTAACCCCGGTGTCCTGGCTAAATTCCCAATCTGGACCCTCATACAATCATGGACACCTAATTAATATTAATAATAATAATAATTTGCATTTAGCAGACGCTTTTATCCAAAGCGACTTACAGTCATGCGTGCATACATTTTTTTGTGTATGGGTGGTCCCGGGGATCGAACCCACTACCTTGGCGTTACAAGCGCCGTGCTCTACCAGCTGAGCTACAGAGGACCACATCCCCTGCTTCCAATTGGCTCATTCATCCCGCCTCCTCTCCCCTGTAACTATTCCCCAAGTCGTTGCTGTAAATTAGAATGTGTTCTCAGTCAACTTACCTGGTAAAATAAGGGTCAAATAAAAAATACATTAAAATTGTGTGGGTGGGAACTAGTGTGCCTGAGAGCACAGACAATTTTCAACCGTTTCATATCGTACTCTTTCTGTTAGTGACAATGATTTAAGAAAATAACGAAAATAAATGGACTAAAATTATTGGATTTCTCTCTTTTATTGGATTGTGTGCAATGGAATTATCCCCAGGTCACTAGTAAGTGGCATCAATAACTTTTTGTATTTGCCACTACAAACTGGTGAGATGACAGAGAGGTACCGGGAGGCCCAGGTCAAGGCCAGACTCAGTGTAATAATTGATGGAGGAGTGGGAGCAGGAGAGGTGGCCAGAGAGGTGTCCAGAGAGGGATGGATGAGAGGGGGCAGGAGAGTGGGCCAGAGAGGGATGGAGGAGAGGGGGCAGGAGAATAGGCCAGAGAGGGATGGAGGAGAGGGATGGAGGAGTGGGAGCAGGAGAGGTGGCCAGAGAGGGATGGAGGAGAGGGGCCAGGAGAGTGTGCCAGAGAGGGATGGAGGAGTGGGAGCAGGAGAGGTGGCCAGAAACGGATGGAGGAGAGGGGGCAGGAGACAGCCACTGATGGGGGATGAGGGGGTAAGAGCAGTGTTGCTCATCGGAGGCGTGTACCACTGACACATACACACACACACCAGAGGAGGCTGGTAGGAGGAGCTATAGGAGGATGGGCATATTGGAATGGCTGGAATGGAATAAATGGAACGGTATCAAACACATCAAACATATGGAAACTCTTCCATTTATTCCATTCCAGCCATTACAATGAGCCTGTCCTCCTATACCTCCTCCCACCAGCCTCCTCTGACACACACGTATACATAAACACACTAGGCATTCATGCACCTAAGGGTATTCTGTTGATGCCTCTCTCTCTCTCGTTGCATCCAATGGCAGTGTACGCGATAAGCTAACGCAAGGAGCTGCTTGTGGATTTGCCATCTCTAACGCAGTTCCACCTCCGATTTGATAGAATCTAGCCCTTCACATTGCATTATCCAGTAACCACATCAACCTTTAATCCACATCTTATACTTTTCTCATATTTTGTGTGTTCTTTCTTCCATATGGGAATGAATGCTGACAAATAAATGCTCATATTATTTTATTGATGAAATATTCCACTAAATGAAAGAAGATAGAAATGAACTTTTGACCAATGCTAGCTGATAATATTTACTCTTCCATATGCGTTGTGTTCTTACATCTTCTTCAGTATGAGGTCTGGGATGTACACCATGTGATTTTCTTTACCATATGCCTTTTTCAACAGCTTTTCTCTTTCTTTCTCCCTCTGTTTCTTTTCGTTATAGTTCCTTGCCACCTCGTCCAGGTGGGCTTTCACCCTCTCCTTATTCTTCCTCACTTCTTCCTTACTCTCTGCTTTTCTAGCTCTGAGCAGTTATTTTACTTTGTTCTTCTCCAACAAGTCTCTTTCTTTCCTCTCCTTTTTCTCCTGCTTTGCCCTGACTCTCTGGGCGCGTTTAGTTTCCATCTGAAAGAGAAAGTCCATACATGTTGGTCAGTGATCTGAAATATTATTATTACTCCTTCTCTAGCATGCAGTCAACTTAATCTGTTGAATCTGATAGTATAACCATTAGGAGGTGACTTATGACCTCCCTGAACTGTGACTGGTTAAATGGAGTACTGTACCTGTGCCTGCTCTTGCTCTCTGAACCTCAGGACAGTCTGCATCTGGTACAGCTTTATGTACGCCTCCTTCATCCTCTCCACCACATCCCTCTTCTCTATTGCCCATCTCTCTTTGTCCCTTTGCATTTTCTCAATTTCACTACTCTTTCTCTCCTGCTCCTCTGTAATCTTCCAGTTCTCCTTCTCCATCTCTCTCTTTTCCATCTCCCATCCCTTCTTATCTTGTCCATTCAGGCACAGAATCCTCATCTTTTCTCTTTCCAGAGCCTCTATCGCTCTCTCCTTCTCTCTCAGCTCAATTATCCACTCCTCTGCTGCCTGCGTGCTCCTCCTCTTAATCTCCTCCTTCTTCTTCATCCATCTTTCCCCCCATTGATCCAAGAGGCTTCGTAGGCCAGCCTTGGCCTTGGCCCATCTCCCCCTGTCCTCCTTCCAGGCTACTAGGGTCTGATTCCTCTCCTGGTCTGCTTTGGCCAAAGCTGTCTCCAAACCATTTCTTATGAGGTTCCATCCATTCC
This sequence comes from Coregonus lavaretus, assembly GCF_964263955.1. Classification (NCBI taxonomy): domain Eukaryota; kingdom Metazoa; phylum Chordata; class Actinopteri; order Salmoniformes; family Salmonidae; genus Coregonus; species Coregonus lavaretus. The sequence goes on from NW_028156283.1 coordinate 532,454, forward strand.
TCTCTCTCACCCTCTCCTTCCCCACCCTTTCATTCTCAGCTAACAGTCTCTTCTTGTTCTCCACTGTCACCTTCCATAACTTGGCCAAGGACATCTTCACCTTTGATATCTTGTCCACCATTGTTTGTTTGTCGGTCGCTGCGCTTTCTCTCTGTTTGTCCATCACCTCTCGCTGCCTTTCATTCTCAGCTGACAGCCTCGTGTTCTCCACGGTCAACTTCCCTATCTTGGCCAAGTGCAGTATGTTCTGCACCTTCAGCTTTGCCATCTTGAGCTCCATATTTTTTCTGTCTGACACTGCACTTTCTCTCTGTTTCTCAAACAACTCTCTCTCCAGCTTCCATTGGTAGCAGTTTACCTCAATAGAAGCCTCAGTCTCCCTTATCTGTCTCAGCAACTCTTCAATTAGCCTTTCTCTTTCTTGCTCTGGTTCCACCCTCACCTTGTTGACTTCCTCCAACACCTCTCTCTGCAGCTTCCACCGGTAGTGGTCTACCTTGTTACAAGTCTCAATCTCCTTTCTCATTCTCAGCAGCCCCTCCATTTCTCTTTGTCTTTCTATCTCTCGTTCCCCCCTCATCTTGTTGCCTTTCTCCATCTCCTCACTTTCAGTCATCTCTTTCTCCATCTCAATGACTTCTCTCTGCATCAATATGTATGGAGAAACATGTATTCCTTATTTTTTTTATTTTGTGTGAATCTTTTCCATGTCATTTTCTTAAAACTGTCTGGCCATGCCAGTTTTCCAACTTCAGTTACCTTCAGGCTAACTGGTATAATTTATTAAATGGTAATAAGTAGGCCTACCTTCACTGATTTCCTTAGAAGTCAAACACTTTTACACATTATTATGTTCTAACTCACCTCTCCTCCGCGATGTCTGTCCACTTATGAAGATTTAAAAAGATATACACTTGAGTAGTTATGGTGTGGTGAATGGAAATGCTGGTTGTTTTCTTTGGTTTGGAACTTGTTGTAGCCATGTTCTAATTCCAAATTCTATGGTTGTAGCCTAGCTTAATTGTTGAGTCATAATGAGATTGGAATGTTGGCTTGAATTCTGTATTATGGACAAAAATCTCAGAATTCTGAAGATTTTAGAATTATATTTAAAAATTATTGTTTGTCATACATTCTATATACATCATTCTAGCCCTTGGATGCTCTCTCAGAGTTATAAGTCTTATATTCTCAGCCCAAAAGAAATTTGGTCTATTTAAAAAATATTCAAAATAAGGATTACTTTGTAAGTATTGGTTGTCATGGTGCCGTGAGGAAGCCTAGGCAGAGAGCTCTGTTAATATGTGACCGACCCCCCCCCCCCCCCCCACACACACACACACACACACACACTCACTTAAAGACCTTGAAGTTTGGTTTGGAAACAACATCACTATTTGTCCTGGCAATGAAGGTCTGTCTTCTGGAACACTCATGAAAAAAGAGAATGGTTTTCGTTTAAGTTGTCCACTATAAAAACCCTTCAGCTTCTTCTCGCTGAGTTGCTTGAGGACACGGTAGCGCTGTGGCGAGGAGGCACAAGATAGGTCCTTAAAATAACATAACTAAGGCTACTTAACACTGTAGAAACTCTGGAATCACACTTTGTTGGCATAAAGACACCCACAATCTCTCCTTCTATCTCGGTACATTCTGTGTTGCACCAACGAGTGTTCAGTCCTTGCACACCATATAATGGAGGGTGTCATTCCAAAATACCCCTTCGCTGCATTGAACCTGCTAATTACCGAGACAGTTGATTGAGAATGATTGAGAATGACTTTCACCACTAAATATACTTCCACAGTTTGACAAAGACACATTAGGGGAAAACAGCTACTCGTATTAAAAACCTTTCATTATGGCTATAGCTATTTGCTGCAGTGACTGAGAGCCAATTGAGGCCCAGTATTCTCAGTGCTTCTGGGGCCTGTGAAGTGCAGGTGAATGGTGTGCGTGTGTGTATGTGTGAAATGTAGAATTGTCTGAGCACAAACAGAGCTACTTATTTTGGCAACGCATGAAGCAGAGTTAGCAAACAGCTTGAGTGATGAATGACAGGCTGCTAGGAGAGGCAGAGAACCCAAAGATCCTTCCTCACTCACACTCCCAGAAAAAGCTTTTGAGTTGCTGTGGATCCAGTGGTTTGTGTGTGTGTGTGTGTGTGTGTGTGTGTGTGTGTGTGTGTGTGTGTGTGTGTGTGTGTGTGTGTGTGTGTGTGTGTGTGTCCAGTGTGTGTGTGTGTGTGTGTGTCCAGTGTGTGTCCTGTGTGTGTGTGTGTCCAGTGTGTGTATGTGTGTGTGTCCGGTGTGTGTGTGTGTGTATCCTGTGTGTATGTGTGTGTGTGTCCAGTGTGTGTGTCCAGTGTGTGTGTGTGTGTGTGTGTGTGTGCAGTGTGTGTGTCCAGTGTGTGTGTGTGTGTGTGTGTGTCCAGTGTGTGTGTGTGTCCAGTATGTGTGTGTGTGTGTGTGTCCAGTGTGTATGTGTGTGTGTGTCCAGTGTGTGTGTATATGTGTGTTTGTCCGGTGTGTGTTTGTGTGTGTGTGTGTGTGTGTGTGTGTGTGTGTGTCTAGTGTGTGTGTCAAGTGCGTGTGTGTCCAGGGTGAGTGTGTGTTCAGTTTGTGGAAACACAAACACACACACACACACACACTGGACACACACACACACTGGACACACACACACACTGGACACACACACAAACACACTGGACACACACACAGGACACACTCACACACTAGACACACACACACTGGACACACACACTGCACACACACACTGCACACACACACACACACACATACACACACACCAGAGACACACACACACACACACACACTGGACACACACTGGACACACACAGGACACACACACACACAGGTCACACACACACTGGACACACACACACACAGAAACACACACACACAAGACACACACACACACACACACACACACACACACACACAAGACACACACACACACACACACTGGACATACACACACACACTGGACACACACACAAACTGGACACACACACACAAACTGGACACACACAGTGGACACACAGGACACACACACACACAGGACACACACACAGGCACTGGACACACAGACACACACACACACACACACACACACTGGACACACACACACATACTGGACACACACACACACACTGGACACACACACACACACTGGACACACACACAGACACACACACACACACACTGGACACTCGACAAACACACACACACACAAGTCACACACAGACTAGACACACACACACACACACACTCGACACACACACACACGTACTGGACACACACACACACACTGGACACACACACAGACAAGCATTCTTACCACCGCTTGGACAAAGTTATATGCTGACTGTGTGTGTGTGTGTGTGTGTGTCCAGTGTGTGTGTCCAGTGTGTGTTTGTGTGTGTGTGTGAGTTCAGGTGTTTCCCTCAATGACTGTCTGTTCTTCTGCTTACCGCTACAGTGTGGAACATGGTGGAGAGAACACAATGAAACCTGGACTTAGAAAATGTGAGTGTTGACTGCTGTGAAGAATATGACTAAGAATAAGTCTTCATTCAAGTGAAGTCAAATTCAAAGACCACCATCATTACTTACTTGGTCATATTAAATATCAGCTGTAGTTCTACAGAAGCACAAATCAGGAAAATTTAGAAAGAGTTGCTTTGACAATGTGTGTGTCTGTGTTTGTGTGTGGCATGTTCGTCTTAAGTTAGAAATGTGTGTGTGTGAGTGTTCAGAAAGTGTATGTGTGTCCATTGTGTGTGTGTGTGTGTGTGTTCAGGATGTGTGTGTTTGTGTCTGTGTGTGTTCAGTGTGTGTGTGTGTGTGTGTGTGTTCAGGATGTGTGTGTGTTCAATGTGTGTGTGTGTGTAATTAATGGGAATAAGTGTGTTTTATTTTACCATACAGTATAACATATGATCAGAACTGATCTGAGGAGAACAGAAAGGTGACATGGAGGAGAGAGAAGCAGCCGTATCCTGATCACCCAGAGAGATTTGAGGTCTGGGAACAGGTGCTGTGTAGAGAGGGTCTGACTGGGCACTGTTACTGGGAGGTAGAGTGGAGTGGGAGTTGGGCTGATATAGGAGTGACATATAAAGGAATCAGCAGGAGAGGAGAGGGTGATGACTGTTGTCTTGGATACAATGACAAGTCCTGGAGTCTGTTCTGCTCTGACAACAGTTACTCTGCCTGTCACAATAATAAGTCCACTACCATAGACGTCCCCTCCTCCAGCCCCCCACAGAGTAGGAGTGTATCTGGACTGGCCAGCCGGCACTCTGTCCTTCTACAGAGTCTCCTCTGACACACTGACCCACCTGAACACATTCCACTCCTGTAAATAATAACCATGGTAACACTGACACACACACACACACACTGGCCACACACACACATACACTGGACACACACACACATACACTGGACACACACATACACTGGACACACACACTGGACACACACACACACACTGGACACACACACACTGGACACACACACACACTGGACACACACACACTGGACACACACACACACACACACACACTGGACACACACACACACACACTGGACACATACACACACTGGACACACACACACTGGACACACACACACACTGGACACACACACACACACACACACACACACACACACACACTGGACACACACACACACTGGACACACACACACTGGACAAACACACACACACACACACACACACACACTAGATTCACACACACACACACTGGACACACACACACACTGGACACACACAAACACTGGACACACACACACACACACACACACACACACACACACTGGACACATACACACACATACTGAACACACACACACACCGGACACACAATGACACACACTGGAAACACAAACACACTTGATACACACACACTGTACACACTCACACACACACACACTGAACACACACACACCGGACAAACACACACTGGATACACACACACACACACACAGGACACACACACACTGATCACACACACACACACTGGACACACACAGGACAAACACACCCACACACTGGACACACACACACACAATGGACACACACACACTCTGGACACACACACACACTGGACACACACACACACACACACACACACTGAACACACACACACTGGACACACACACACTGGACACACACACTGGACACATACACACACACACACACACACACACACACACACACACACACTGGACAAACACACACACACACACACACACACAGGACACACACTCATACACACTGGACACACACTCAAACACACTGGACACACACACATACACACTGGAAACACACACAGGACACACACATACACACTGGACACACACACACCTGACACACACACACACACACACACAGGACACACACACACACACACACACACTGGACACACACACTCACACACACTGGACACACACACACACACCTGACACACACACACACACACACACACAGGACACACACACACACTGGACACACACACACACACACTGGACACACACACTCACACACACTGGACAAACACACACACACCTGACACACACACAGGACACACACACACACACACACTGGACACACACACTAGACACACACACACACACACACACTGGACACACACACTGGACACACACAAACACTGGACACACACACTGGACACACACACATATGCTGGACACACACACACACACACTCACACATGGACCCACACACATACACACTGGACACACACACACACTGGACACACACACACACACTGAACACACATACACACACACACAGGACACACACAAACACAATGGACACACACACACACACACACACACACACACACACACACACACACACACACACTGGACACACACACTCACACACACTGGACACACACACATACACACTTACACACACACACACTCACACACACTGGACACACAAACACACTGGGGACACACACACTGGACACACACACTCACACACACTGGACACACACACATACGCTGGACACACACACACCTGACACACACACACATAGGACACACACACTAGACACACACACACACACACACACTGGACACACACACTGGACACACACAAACACTGGACACACACACTGGACACACACACATACGCTGGACACACACACACACACACTCACACATGGACCCACACATATACACACTGGACACACACACACACTGGACACACACACACACACTGAACACACACAGGACACACACAAACACAATGGACACACACACACACACACACACACACACACACACACACACACACACTGGACACACACACTCACACACACTGGACACACACACATACACACTTACACACACACACACTCACACACACTGGACACACACACACACACACTGGACACACTCACACACACACACACACTGGACACACACACTCACACACACTGGACACACACACACACTGGACACACACACATACACACTTACACACACACACACACACACACACACTGGACACACACACTCACACACACTGGACACACACAAACACATACACACACTGGACGCATACACTGGACACACACACATACGCTGGACACACACACACTGGACACACACACACACTCACACTGGACCCACACACATACACACTGGACACACACACACACGACACACACACATACACACTGGACACACACACCTGAAACACACACACACAGGACACACACACTGGACACACACACACACACACACACACACACACACTGGACACAAACACACACACTGGACACACACACTCACACACACTGGACACACACTGGACACACACACACACACACACACTGGACACATTTCCATGTGTTGGATTTTGATTAAAGGAAATCCCATATAGCCTACTGGACAGGACTTTGCTATGGCATCTTCTGTTTCGGTCTCAGGTCAGGTCTGAGCCATGATCAGAATGTGTCTCTGTGTCTATTTCCAGCCCTGCCATTTCTACCTGTCCTGATCTAGTGTTTCACCCCTGACCTCCTCACACCGTCTCACTGTCCATGTCTGCTTTTAGCTCCCACCTCTACTTCACTGTGTTATAATGGACCTTATGCTTGTTATGTTACCTCTGTAACCAGTTATCAAACATACTGACCTTTCTGACCCTATCCCATGGCCCTACTTTCTACAACTGAACATTTAAATTCCTCTATGAGTTTTGTTTAGTGTCCATTTACTTATGTATGTATTTGTTGTATATTGGGGTTGTGCTGCAGAGCATCATGGGGGTTTGTATGTGTTGAGATGATCACGTTCCAGATAAATGGTTGAACTGATTCCTGTCTCCTGTCTCATCATTATTGAATTGTTATACAGACGTGGTTATAAAACCCACGAGACATAACAACAGATTGGTGATGAGTTAGTCTGAATCTACAGGAACTATTCTGTCTGGAAGAAGTGGGTTTTACAACTGTTTAAAACTGTTATTTTCTGTGGTACAGTCTAGGCTAATGTTAGCACAGTGTATTGCTAGCAGAGGCAAGTGCATAGTCGAGCTAGCTAAGAAAGAGAGTTAACCAGTGGTGTAAAGTACTTAAGTAAAAATACTTTAAAGTACTACTTAAGTAGTTTTTTGGGGGTATATGTACTTGACTTTACTATTCATATTTTTGACTACTTTTACTTTTACTTCACTACATTCCTAAAGAAAATAATATACTTTTTACTCCATAAATTTTCCCCTGACACCCAAAAGTACTCGTTACATTTTGAATGCTTAGCATGACAGGAAATGGTCCAATTCACACACTTATCAAGAGAACATCCCTACTGCCTCTGATCTGGGGGACTCAGTAAACACAAATGCTTTGTTTGTAAATTGTCTGAGTGTTGGAGTGTGCCTCTGGCTGAACGTAAATTTAAAAAACAAGAAAATTGTCTGGTTTGCTTTATGTAAGGAATTTGAAATGATTTATACTTGTACTTTTACTTTTGATACTTTAGTATATTTTAGCAATTACATTTACTTTTGATACTTAAGTATATTTAAACCCAAATACTTTTAGACTTATACTCAAGTAGTATTTTACTGGGTGACTTTCATTTTGAATTGAGTCATTTTCTGGTAAGGTATCTTTACTTTTACTCAAGTATGACAATTGGGTACTTTTTCCACCACTGGAGTTAACATCGTCATGGACGGCAGAAAAGGACTCGAGACGGATATCGGAGTGGGAAAACAACATGATTAAAAAGGAGGTATATACAGTGATTAAAGGAAAGGACTTGTATTCAACTTCAAATTCAAATGATTGGACATGATTTGGAAAGGCACACACCTGTCTACATAAGGTCCCACAGTTGACAGTGCATGTCAGAGCAAAAACCAAGCCATGAGGTCGAAGGAATTGTCCGTAGAGCTCCGAGACAGGATTGTGTCGAGGCACAGATCTGGGGAAGGGTACCAAAAAATGTCTGCAGCATTGAAGGTCCCCAAGAACACAGTGGCCTCCATCATGCTTAAATGGAAGATGTTTGGAACCACCAAGACTCTTCCTAGAGCTGGCCGCCCGGCCAAACTGAGCAATCGGGGGAGAAGGGCCTTGGTCAGGGAGGTGACGAAGAACCCGCGAAGAACCCGATGGTCACTCTGACAGAGCTCCAGAGTTCCTCTGTGGATATGGGAGAACCTTCCAGAAGGACATCTCTGCAGCACTCCACCAATCAGGCCTTTATGGTAGAGTGGCCAGACGGAAGCCACTCCTCAGTAAAAGGCACATGACAGCCCGCTTGGAGTTTGCCAAAAGGCTACTAAAGGACTCTCAGACAATGAGAAACAAGATTCTCTGGTCTGATGAAACCAAGATTGAACTCTTTGGCTTGAATACCAAGCGTCACGTCTGGACGTAACCTGGCACCATCCCTACGGTGAAGCATGGTGGTGGCAGCATGCTGTGTGGATGTTTTTCAGTGGCAGGGACTGGGAGACTAGTCAGAATCGAGGGAAAGATGAACAGAGCAAACTACAGAGAGATCCTTGATGAAAACCTGCTCCAGAGCGCTCTGGACCTCAGACTGGGGTGAAGGTTCACCTTCCAACAGGACAAGGAGCCTAAGCACACAACCAAGACAATGCAGGAGTTCTAAAAACCCATAACTTTGTCATTATGGGATGTTGTGTGTAGATTGATGAGTAAAAAAAAAACAATTTAATCAATTTTAGAATAAGGCTGAAAATGTGGAAAAAGTCAAGGGGTCTGAATACTTTCCGAAAGCACTGTGTAACTATGTGTGCTCGATTGTATACACCTGTCAGTAACGGGTGTGGCTGAAATAGCAGAATCCACTCATTTGAAGAGTGTCCACATACTTGTGTATATTATGTTAATTATTTATGCATAGTCACTTTAACTCTACCCACATGTACATATTACTTCAACTACCTCAACTAGCCGGTGCCCCCGCACATTGACTCTGCACCGGTACCCCCCTGTATATATAGCCTCCCTACTGTTATTTTATTTTACTTCTGCTCTTTTTTTCTCAACACTTTTTTGTTGATGTTTTATTTTACTTTTTTTCAAAAAAAAATAAATGCACTGTTGGTTAAGGGCTGTAATTAAGCATTTCACTGTAATGTCTGCACCTGTTGTATTCGGCGCATGTGGCCAATAACATTTGATTTGATTTGATATATAGTGTATTTCCCTGGTATATTACTCAGGTCTCACCAGTCCAGTTATGCTGCTCTGGCGCCATCCTGTGGACAGCTGGGAACACAACTTCAACTCCATTACATTCAATGTATCCCACAAAGTGCCACTTGGCTGGACAAAGCAGTCTGAATGGAAATCAGGTCCATATATGAATACAAGCAGACACACAGCCTTACATGTCATATCACTGAGTCTCAGTTTAAATCACGGTTTAAACATAACAAGTCATTACAAGTGAAACCATTTCTCAATTAGGTTTTAGGTTTTATTTATTCACACCAAAGAAAATAAGTGAAAGACAAAACACTGCAGATAAATAAACAGGTAAAAACGGTGTTCAGGTGAGGCTGGAAGCTCAAAAGGGCTGATTTGAAAATAAACAGGTAAAAACGGTGTTCAGGTGAGGCTGGAAGCCCAAAAGGGCTGATTTGAAAATAAATAGGTAAAAACGGTGTTCAGGTGAGGATGGGAAGCCCAAAAGGGCTGATTTGAAAATAAATAGGTAAAAACGGTGTTCAGGTGAGGATGGGAAGCCCAAAAGGGCTGATATGAAAACCACACCACAAATAAAAGTAAAAAAAAAAACGTTTGTTCAATCAGTTAAACAAAACATATTAATTTTATTTATAAATGTATATATATATAAGTGGTTTGCGAAAGTATTCACTCCCCTTGGCATTTTTCCTATTTTGTTGCCTTACAACCTGGAATTAAAATAGATTTTTTGGGGGTTTGTATCAATTGATTTACACAACATGCCTACCACTTTGAAGATGATTTTATTTATTTATTGTGAAACAAACAAGAAATAAGACAAAAAAACAGAAAACTTGAGCGTGCATAACTATTCACCCCCCCAAAGTCAATACTTTGTAGAGCCACCTTTTGCAGCAATTACAACTGCAAGTCTCTTGGGGTATGTCTCTATAAGCTTGGCACATCTAGCCACTGGGATTTTTGCCCATTCTTCAAGGCAAAACTGCTCCAGCTCCTTCAAGTTGGATGGGTTCCGCTGGTGTACAGCAATCTTTAAGTCATACCACAGATTCTCAATTGGATTGAGGTCTGGGCTTTGACTAGGCCATTCCAAGACATTTAAATGTTTCCCCTTAAACCACTCAAGTGTTGCTTTAGCAGTATGCTTAGGGTCATTGACCTGCTGGAAGGTGAACCTCCGTCCCAGTCTCAAATCTCTGGAAGACTGAAACAGGTTTCCCTCAAGATTTCCCTGTATTTAGCGCCATCCATCATTCCTTCAATTCTGACCAGTTTCCCAGTCCCTGCCGATGAAAAACATCCCCACAGCATGATGCTGCCACCACCATGCTTCACTGTGGGGATGGTGTTCTCGGGGTGATGAGAGGTGTTGGGTTTGCGCCAGACATAGCGTTTTCCTTGATGGCCAAAAAGCTCAATTTTTGTCTCATCTGACCAGAGTACCTTCTTCCATATGTTTGGGGAGTCTCCCCCTAACATATGGAAGGGGGAATGTGTTTGCTTATTTTTTTTTTCTTAAAGCAAGATATCTTTTGTTTTCACATCATGCTTTAATGTTCTGAACACTCCAGGATCCAGCAGATCCTACAGGGATAATGTGAAAATGCCTCTAATAGAGGTTTTGAATGAGCAAGTCTGAAGCGAACAGTAAGAGCTGATATATCATGTAGATTAAACACAGAAACACTGGAGAACCACTCAGAGAGGTATTCATCTACAGGACTGGGACACTGGAGAACCACTCAGAGAGGTATTCATCTACAGGACTGAGACACTGGAGAACCACTCAGAGAGGTATTCATCTACAGGACTGGGACACTGTAAAACCACTCAGAGAGGTATTCATCTACAGGACTGAGACACTGTAAAACCACTCAGAGAGGTATTCATCTACAGGACTGAGACACTGGAGAACCACCCAGAGAGGTATTCATCTACAGGACTGGGACACTGGAGAACCACTCAGAGAGGTATTCATCTACAGGACTGAGACACTGGAGAACCACTCAGAGAGGTATTCATCTACAGGACTGAGACACTGGAGAACCACTCAGAGAGGTATTCATCTACAGGACTGAGACACTGGAGAACCACTCAGAGAGGTATTCATCTACAGGACTGAGAAACTGGAGAACCACTCAGAGAGGTATTCATCTACAGGACTGAGACACTGGAGAACCACTCAGAGAGGTATTCATCTACAGGACTGAGACACTGGATAACCACTCAGAGAGGTATTCATCTACAGGACTGAGACACTGGAGAACCACTCAGAGAGGTATTCATCTACAGGACTGGGACACTGTAGAACCACTCAGAGAGGTATTCATCTACAGGACTGAGACACTGTAAAACCACTCAGAGAGGTATTCATCTACAGGACTGAGACACTGTAAAACCACTCAGAGAGGTATTCATCTATAGGACTGGGACACTGTAAAACCACTCAGAGAGGTATTCATCTACAGGACTGGGACACTGTAAAACCACTCAGAAAGGTATTCATCTACAGGACTGGGACACTGTAAAACCACTCAGAGAGGTATTCATCTACAGGACTGAGACACTGTAAAACCACTCAGAGAGGTATTCATCTACAGGACTGAGACACTGTAGAACCACTCAGAGAGGTATTCATCTACAGGACTGAGACACTGTAAAACCACTCAGAGAGGTATTCATCTACAGGACTGAGACACTGTAAAACCACTCAGAGAGGTATTCATCTACAGGACTGAGACACTGTAAAACCACTCAGAGAGGTATTCATCTACAGGACTGAGACACTGTAAAACCACTCAGAGAGGTATTCATATACAGGACGGAGACACTGTAAAACCACTCAGAGAGGTATTCATCTACAGGACTGAGACACTGTAGAACCACTCAGAGAGGTATTCATCTACAGGACCGAGACACTGTAAAACCACTCAGAGAGGTATTCATCTACAGGACCGGGACACTGTAAAACCACTCAGAGAGGTATTCATCTACAGGACTGAGACACTGTAGAACCACTCAGAGAGGTATTCATCTACAGGACTGGGACACTGTAAAACCACTCAGAGAGGTATTCATCTACAAAACTGGGACACTGTAGAACCACTCAGAGAGGTATTCATCTACAGGACTGGGACACTGTAAAACCACTCAGAGAGGTATTCATCTACAGGACTGGGTGGGTATTATTAGTCTGTTCTGAGTAGAAATGGATATAAACAGTGATTAAAACACAAAAACAGCGAGTTTAGTGCCCAGATTCTGACACTTATCTCCAAGAAGATAATTCCCATTTATAGTTATTTTGATACTACACGCAAAGGGGTTCTTCGTTTGTCCCCATAGGAAAACCCTTTTTTGTTTCAGGTAGAACCCTTGGGTGGTGAAAAAGGTTCTACTTAGAACCTTTTAGTGGTGAAAGGGTTCCACTTGTAACAAAAAATGTTTATTTTCAGAGGGTTCTCCTACGAAGATAATTGAAGAACCGTTATGGTTCTAGGTAGCGCCTTCTTTTAGTGTAGTCTGAGCTTAATTCATAGAACATGACTTGTCCTGTTGATTCTTCTGCTCCAAGTCTTTCTCTAGTTCAGAGTTCTTCTGCTTCAAGTCTTCATAAGTTTTCTCTAGTTCAGAGTTCTTCTGTTTTAAGTCTTCAGAAGTTTTCTCTAGTTCAGAGTTCTTCTGCTTTAAGTCTTCAGAAGTGTTCTCTAGCTCAGAGTTCTTCTGCTTCAAGTCCTTCAAAGTTTTCTTTAATTCAGAGTTCTCCTGCTTCAAGTCTATATCGATGATTCTGTTCTGTTGCTCTAGCTCATATATCCTCCTCAATAGTTTGTCAGAATTCTCCTCAGCAGAATCTTTTCCACTTTAAAAACTTGCATCTTCATCTTTTTTCAGAAGCTCCCCCGTTCCTCCTCCTCCTCCTCCTCCTCCTCCTCCTCCTCCTCCTCCTCCTCCTCCTCCTCCTCACACACACACACACTGGACACACACACACACTCTGGATACACACACACACACTGGACACACACTCACACATCTTCCTATAATAGTGAGGACCTTGACACAGGACCTTCAAATGAGGACCATCATTTCTGATAGAATTGGGAACAAACAGACACCTCATTCCAGCACTAAGTGTCCAACAAACACAGACATCACTTCAAAACCTGATAAACTCCAATGAACAAATAGACATGCAGGGCACCAGTCTAGTGAGGACCAGTGGTTGCTAGGCAGTTTCTGGATCCCAGGTTCCAGAACAGCTTCTATCCCAGTTCTATCTGCCTGTTAAATCAAGCAACCTAAACTGTTTCCATCATACTTTTAGAACATCACTGAACATTTTTTCCATTTATGATCTTACCACTTTTTGCATTTGTTATTGATGTTCTTATGATATATTTTACTGTTTGTGTGTACGTACCACAGGAGGTTGGTGGGACCGTAGTTGGGGAGGACAGGCTTGTAATGACTGGAGCGGATTGAGTGGAATGGTATCAAATACATCAAATACATGGTTTCCATGGTTTCCATGTTTTTGATGCCATTTAATTGGCTCCGTTCCAGCCATTACTATGAGCCGTCCTCCCCTCAGCAGCCTCCACTGGTATGTACTGTCTTATATGAGCTCCAACAAGGAATTACAATGTATATATTACTTTTAATACCTGCAAATGGCAAATAAACTACTTGAACTCCTTATGAGTGTCTGCAGCCGACTAGGCTGTTGCCGTCTGACAAGATGCCATCTGACATTACAGGAATATTCTGCAAATGTTGATGAATCCACCCAAAGCAACATGCAGTCTTTCCACTAGACTCCCATGAAGTTATAGTGGGACGTTATGAGTTTATGTTAAGGTAACATACTCAGAACATACTGCACTTTTTGATATTGTTTTAGGTGTATCTCTGTTTAAAAATGTAAACTCTTACAATAACACCGTTAAAATACCAATGTGATAATTTGTTGTATATATTTTATGTTGAAAAACAAATTGTACATGGATATATTGTACTTTTCATAATAAAAAGCACTTTAATTGTCAAAACAATTTTGTTATCGATTTTACGTTCTCTTTCCCAGTCGCAGGTTTACGTTTTGTCATGAATCTTGCCCTGGAGGCAGAACTGCACAATTTCCTCTAGATATGCCAGCTGCAAAGTCAAAATTGGCTATATCGTAAACATTTGTGGAAAATAATGTTGTTTTATGGTCTTAATTTAAGGTAAGGATTAGCAGTGAGGTTAAGGTTAGCATTAAAATCAGATATTATTACTTTATGCCTGTGCCAGCTAGTGACCACTTTGCAGAACTGTCTCCAGGGCAAGATTCATGACAATAAATGCCAACCTGCCTCCCAGTCATCCCCTCCCTATCTCTACAAGGCTGCAGAACATGCAAGCTAGTGATGCGGGGGTTGTCTCATAACCCACAGTCCCCAGGCGGGTGGGTGGCAGGCAGGTTCAATACAGAGAAAACAATAGACTACATAAGAAAAATCCATCAATGTATCATTATTGTGCAATTTACACTAAGTGGACAAAACATTAAGGACACCTGCTCTTTCCATTACAGACTGAGCAGGTGAATCCAGGTGAACGCTATGATCCTTTATTGATGTCACTTGTAGATGAAGGGGACGGGACAGGTTAAAGAAGGATGTTTAAGCCTGGAGACAATTGAGATGGATTGTGTGTGTGTGCCATTCAGAGGGTGAATGGGCAAGACAGAATATTGAAGTGCCTTTGAATGGGGTATGGTAGTAGGTGCCAGGCACACCGGTTTGTGTCAAGAACTGCAACGCTGCTGGGTTTTTCACGCTCATGGTACACCACACAAAGGACATCCAGCCAACTTGACACAACAGTGGGAAGAATTGGCGTCAACATGGGCCAGCATCCCTGTGGAATGCTTTCAACACCTTGTAGAGTCCATGCCCCGATGAATTGAGGCTGTTCTGAGGGCAAAAGTGGGGAGGTAACTCAATATTAGGAAGGTGTTTGATATAACGTCTTTTGATACAGCATTTATTAATGTCTTTAAAGTCATCAGCTGTAGGTGAGAGAGAGGAGAAGGACACGCCATGTGTTGTGTCGGTCACGGATGGGGGGCCAGAAGGTCGACGTGCCAAGATAGATTAGGGGCCACTGTTGCTAATCTTAGAAAGAGTACGTGATGGAATGGCCTGGCTAGGGTGCCACACGATACTATGTATGGGGATCCTATTGTAGGAGATGAGTGACACTCAATAATGGTTGGCAACTGTGGGATGGAAGTAGCTCGGAGAGCATTATATAAACTGAGAGGTTTTCTATGGAAGTCATTCAGATGACAAGAGGCTAAGCCCGTACCGCTTGTCATTGAATCCAGTACTGTAACCATTAAA
Source organism: Coregonus lavaretus (assembly GCF_964263955.1). Taxonomy (NCBI): domain Eukaryota; kingdom Metazoa; phylum Chordata; class Actinopteri; order Salmoniformes; family Salmonidae; genus Coregonus; species Coregonus lavaretus. Next base: position 548,621 of record NW_028156283.1, read on the forward strand.
TAACAATGAATCAACTCTCCATCTAAGTGGTCCACTACTCTCTTACATCCTGAAGTACGAGATACCAGAGAAACTGGTCATAACAGTGTTGTGAATATTTAGTACACTCAGTGTATAACCTGTAGCTCCACTGTGCAGTTAGCACCTTAACAGACGGCCCCAGTCTTTATCAGCATCATAAAAGATGACAGTATTTCAACCACATCAAATATGCATCCAAGCCAAAGACTAATGACACAGGAGTGGTATCTGATTCTACACTATAGGAACCTTTTCAAGTGGTTATGAGAGGTCATATTATTTCATATGAGTCTGCCATAAACAAAAGGGAATGACATGTGACTGGAGGAGATTGCCTGCCCAACATCCTCTATTCTGACCAACAGAGACAAATCCAGTCCCTTTGAACTACCGGGCGGCAGGTAGCTTAGTGGTTAAGAGCGTTGTGCCAGTAACCGAAAGGTCGCTGGTTCTAATCCCCGAGCCGACTAGGTGGAAAATCTGTCGATGTGCCCTTGAGCAAGGCACTTAACCCTAATTGCTCCTGTAAGTCGCTCTGGATAAGAGCGTCTGCTAAATGACATAAAATAAATAAATAAATCTGTCCAGCAGGGTTGCCCACTCAGTCCTCTGCTCTTCGCTGTCTCCCTTGAACCCCTGGCGATACAAATAAGGGATCATCCTAATATCCAAGGTCTTAACGTAGGAAAAAGCATCATTTCGTTATATGCAGACAATGTGCTTTTATACCTCTCAGACCCAGTAGCCTCTGTCCCTAACCTACTAGACTTAATCAATTCATTTGGCAAACTATCTGGAAATTCAATACATTGGGGAAAAAGTGACCTCATGTGTATCTCAGATAATTGTACAACAAGTGAGCTAGAGAGGATACCATTTAAAGTGGTGCATGATCACTTAACTTACCTGGGACTAAACATACCTAGAAACCCAAAGCTCTGTAAATAGTATTTTTCTCCAACTACACAGAGACCTCTACTGGTCATCTCAAGGAGACCTGGGGTAAAGAGTATTTTTCTCCAACTACACAGAGGCCTCTACTGGTCATCTCAAGGAGACCTGGGGGTAAAGAGTATTTTTCTCCAACTAACAGAGACCTCTACTGGTCATCTCAAGGAGACCTGGGGTAAAGAGTATTTTTCTCCAACTACACAGAGGCCTCTACTGGTCATCTCAAGGAGACCTGGGGTAAAGAGTATTTTTCTCAAACTACACAGAGGCCTCTACTGGTCATCTCAAGGAGACCTGGGGTAAAGAGTATATTTCTCCAACTACACAGAGGCCTCTACTGGTCATCTCAAGGAGACCTGGGGTAAAGAGTATTTTTCTCCAACTACACAGAGGCCTCTCTACTGGTTGAATAATAATGAAGCTAGGTGAATTCAATTCAAATAATATAGCTAGTAACTTCAAAATACTTACAGCTGAAATACACTGCCGTTTTCTTTGTGAACATGGTGAGATGGAGGAAGTCGCATCCACATGTAGAGTTGTGGGGGAGGGGACAAGTTTCCCAAATAGACACTGGCTTTGGATCAGGTTTAAATTCCCCCCACTAATGTTCCTTGTTAGGTTTGGGGGAGGGGAAGATGATCCTAGATCTGTATCTAGGGGAAACTTCACCCCAGCAAAGAGAGATGGGGGAAGAGGAGGAGAGAGAGCGTTGCTCTCAGGATTGACAGATCATGTACAACATCTACCAGTAGGAAATTGGTGTCAGAATATAATATCTGACCTTTATCAGTTCTAATGTCTTCATTTGCTCCATTTCATTAGTCTTGTTGATTGATTGCTGACATCTAGTTTCACAGGCGAGATGGTGTTGATGAAGAGCATCCATCCGTTTTAGTACTGCATTAATAGTAATGCATTCATAGACATATAGTTGATACTGGTGGTCCTACCCATCCCCCACTTCACTCCATTAACCCTACACTTGCTGCTCACATGGTGGTTTGTCTAAATGTATCTGACTTTAGGTCAGTTTTTAAGGTTCAGAAGGTAAAGATTGTGTTAGGCTGTGTCAGGAGCACTAGTGGTAGTGCTGCCGCTCCCAGATCACACATTGCCCTATATAAGTATATACTGTAGCAAGCTGAACCCAACACCTACCAATTACCACCTTCTGATCTCTCGGTGTAATGGATAAGGTGTTGGCTTGATAGTCACTGGACCCGGGTTTGAGTCCCGGTTGGAGCTATCCCTTAATTCGTTACATTGGTGTCAGAAGTGGGATAGTGCCTGTGAGGCCATCAAAGAGGCATGTACACGTGAGAGACTTGCTATAAAGAAGTGTGGGGGCATGCTCTCCCCAAGGAAGGGGGTAATGTAGCGACCTTAATCCAACACCTAGCCACAACATCGAGAGGTTCGGACCTCTTGGCGTAGCGCTTGTTGGGTTCTGACTTCTAAACATGAAATAGACTTATTCATGTCACTGAGGGAGAGAGGGGAATGTATAACGTTTCCATTCTGTCAGGATATGTTATTGTTAGTCATCAGGGATCCTATTGGAGGAGAAGAGACACAGTCTGGTACAAGTCAACATGACAGCCGTGAGTTGGGGAGGAGTGAGCAATTTGGGCAGAGGTCAGGTTAGATGAAGTGAGGAAGAAAATATATCACTAATCTTCTGGATAGCAACAGAGGTGTATTGGCTGTTCAGATGTGGAAGGAGGGGCTCAGCATAGGAGAAAGGGTTAAATACCAGTGCTTGTGTGAATATGTTCTTTGTCTTATGCAGCTGTATGATCCAATGGGTGAATAAACTTGGTTTGAGCTTTACTAATCGTCCCTGAGTTTCCCTGAGTAACATTTCCCTCATTAAAATGCAAAATCAATTTATAACATTTTTGACATGCATTTTTCTGGATTTTGTTGTTGTTATTCTGTCTCTCACTGTTCAAATAAACCTACCATTAAAATTATAGACTGATCATGTCTTTGTCAGTGGGCAAACGTACAAAATCAGCAGGGGATCAAATACTTTTTTCCCTCACTGTAGACTGGTGTGTGCCTTTCCAAATAATATCCAATAAATTGAATTGACCACAGGTGGACTCCAATCAAATTGTAAAAACATCTCAAGGATAATAAATGGAAACAGGATCAACGTGGATTAGCAAACACAACGTGCCATTGGAACACAGGACTGATGGTTGCTGATAATGGGCCTCTGTATGCCTATGTAGATATTCCTTAAAAAATCAGCCGTTTCCAGCTACAATAGCCATTTACAACATTCACAATGTCTACACTGTATTTCTGATCAATTTGATGTTATTTTAATGGACAACAAAATTGCTTTTCTTTCGAAAACAAGGAAATTCCTAGGTGACCTCAAACTTTTGAACGGTAGTGTATATTTTATCAAACAGGCACTCAGGGCACGTGCCCCGGAGTCGCTTACTACGACGGTTGGTTTACTGTCTCAATGTTAGGTCCCTTACTACGACGGTTGGTTTACTGTCTCAATGTTAGGTCCATTAATACAAGGTTTGGTTTACTGTCTCAATGTTAGGTCCCTTAATACAAGGGTTGGTTTACTGTCTCAATGTTCGGTCCATTAATACAAGGTTTGGTTTACTGTCTCAATGTTAGGTCCATTAATACAAGGGTTGGTTTACTGTCTCAATGTTAGGTCCCTTAATTCAAGGTTTGGTTTACTGTCTCAATGTTAGATCCATTAATACAAGGGTTGGTTTACTGTCTCAATGTTAGGTCCATGAATACAAGGTTTGGTTTACTGTCTCAATGTTAGGTCCATTAATACAAGGTTTGGTTTACTGTCTCAATGTTAGGTCCATTAATACAAGGGTTGGTTTACTGTCTCAATGTTAGGTCCATTAATACAAGGGTTGGTTTACTGTCTCAATGTTAGGTCCATTAATACAAGGGTTGGTTTACTGTCTCAATGTTAGATCCCTTAATACAAGAGTTGGTTTACTGTCTCAATGTTAGGTCCATTAATACAAGGTTTGGTTTACTGTCTCAATGTTAGGTCCATAAATACAAGGTTTGGTTTACTGTCTCAATGTTAGGCCAATTAATACAAGGGTTGGTTTACTGTCTCAATGTTAGGTCCCTTAATACAAGGGTTGGTTTACTGTCTCAATGTTAGGTCCATTAATACAATGTTTGGTTTACTGTCTCAATGTTAGGTCCATGAATACAAGGTTTGGTTTACTGTCTCAATGTTAGGTCCATTAATACAATGGTTGGTTTACTGTCTCAATGTTAGGTCCATTAATACAAGGGTTGGTTTACTGTCTCAATGTTAGGTCCATTAATACAAGGGTTGGTTTACTGTCTCAATGTTAGGTCCATTAATACAAGGGTTGGTTTACTGTCTCAATGTTAGGTCCATTAATACAAGGGTTGGTTTACTGTCTCAATGTTAGATCCCTTAATACAAGGGTTGGTTTACTGTCTCAATGTTATGTCCATTAATACAAGGTTTGGTTTACTGTCTCAATGTTAGGTCCATTAATACAAGGTTTGGTTTACTGTCTCAATGTTAGGCCAATTAATACAAGGGTTGGTTTACTGTCTCAATGTTAGGTCCCTTAATACAAGGGTTGGATTACTGTCTCAATGTTAGGTCCATTAATACAAGGTTTGGTTTACTGTCTCAATGTTAGGTCCATTAATACAAGGTTTGGTTTACTGTCTCAATGTTAGGTCCATTAATACAAGGTTTGGTTTACTGTCTCAATGTTAGGTCCATTAATACAAGGTTTGGTTTACTGTCTCAATGTTAGGCCCATTAATACAAGGGTTGGTTTACTGTCTCAATGTTAGGCCCATTAATACAAGGTTTGGTTTACTGTCTCAATGTTAGGTCCATTAATACAAGGTTTGGTTTACTGTCTCAATGTTAGGCCCATTAATACAAGGGTTGGTTTACTGTCTCAATGTTAGGCCCATTAATACAAGGTTTGGTTTACTGTCTCAATGTTAGGTCCCTTAATACAAGGGTTGGTTTACTGTCTCAATGTTAGGTCCATTAATACAAGGGTTGGTTTACTGTCTCAATGTTAGGTCTATTAATACAAGGTTTGGTTTACTGTCTCAATGTTAGGTCCATTAATACAAGGTTTGGTTTACTGTCTCAATGTTAGGTCCATGAATACAAGGTTTGGTTTACTGTCTCAATGTTAGGTCCATTAATACAAGGGTTGGTTTACTGTCTCAATGTTAGGTCCATTAATACAAGGTTTGGTTTACTGTCTCAATGTTAGGTCCATTAATACAAGGTTTGGTTTACTGTCTCAATGTTAGGTCCCTTAATACAAGGGTTGGTTTACTGTCTCAATGTTAGGTCCATTAATACAAGGGTTGGTTTACTGTCTCAATGTTAGGTCCATTAATACAAGGGTTGGTTTACTGTCTCAATGTTAGATCCCTTAATACAAGGGTTGGTTTACTGTCTCAATGTTAGGTCCATTAATACAAGGTTTGGTTTACTGTCTCAATGTTAGGTCCATTAATACAAGGTTTGGTTTACTGTCTCAATGTTAGGCCAATTAATACAAGGGTTGGTTTACTGTCTCAATGTTAGGTCCCTTAATACAAGGGTTGGTTTACTGTCTCAATGTTAGGTCCATTAATACAAGGTTTGGTTTACTGTCTCAATGTTAGGTCCATGAATACAAGGTTTGGTTTACTGTCTCAATGTTAGGTCCATTAATACAAGGGTTGGTTTACTGTCTCAATGTTAGGTCCATTAATACAAGGGTTGGTTTACTGTCTCAATGTTAGGTCCATTAATACAAGGGTTGGTTTACTGTCTCAATGTTAGGTCCATTAATACAAGGGTTGGTTTACTGTCTCAATGTTAGGTCCATTAATACAAGGGTTGGTTTACTGTCTCAATGTTAGATCCCTTAATACAAGGGTTGGTTTACTGTCTCAATGTTAGGTCCATTAATACAAGGTTTGGTTTACTGTCTCAATGTTAGGTCCATTAATACAAGGTTTGGTTTACTGTCTCAATGTTAGGCCAATTAATACAAGGGTTGGTTTACTGTCTCAATGTTAGGTCCCTTAATACAAGGGTTGGTTTACTGTCTCAATGTTAGGTCCATTAATACAAGGTTTGGTTTACTGTCTCAATGTTAGGTCCATGAATACAAGGTTAGGTTTACTGTCTCAATGTTAGGTCCATTTAATACAAGGGTTGGTTTACTGTCTCAATGTTAGGTCCATTAATACAAGGTTTGGTTTACTGTCTCAATGTTAAGTCCATTAATACAAGGTTTGGTTTACTGTCTCAATGTTAGGTCCGTTAATACAAGGTTTGGTTTACTGTCTCAGTGTTAGGCCCATTAATACAAGGGTTGGTTTACTGTCTCAATGTTAGGCCCATTAATACAAGGTTTGGTTTACTGTCTCAATGTTAGGTCCCTTAATACAAGGGTTGGTTTACTGTCTCAATGTTAGGTCCATTAATACAAGGGTTGGTTTACTGTCTCAATGTTAGGTCCATTAATACAAGGTTTGGTTTACTGTCTCAATGTTAGGCCCATTAATACAAGGGTTGGTTTACTGTCTCAATGTTAGGCCCATTAATACAAGGTTTGGTTTACTTTCTCAATGTTAGGTCCATTAATACAAGGTTTGGTTTACTGTCTCAATGTTAGGTCCATTAATACAAGGGTTGGTTTACTGTCTCAATGTTAGGTCCATTAATACAAGGTTTGGTTTACTGTCTCAATGCTAGGTCCATTAATACAAGGTTTGGTTTACTGTTCTCAATGTTAGGTCCATTAATACAAGGTTTGGTTTACTGTCTCAATGTTAGGTCCCTTAATATAAGGGTTGGTTTACTGTCTCAATGTTAGGTCCATTAATACAAGGGTTGGTTTACTGTCTCAAGGTTAGGTCCATTAATACAAGGTTTGGTTTACTGTCTCAATGTTAGGTCCATTAATACAAGGTTTGGTTTACTGTCTCAATGTTAGGTCCATGAATACAAGGTTTGGTTTCATGTCTCAATGTTAGGTCCATTAATACAAGGGTTGGTTTACTGTCTCAATGTTAGGTCCATTAATACAAGGTTTGGTTTACTGTCTCAATGTTAGGTCCATTAATACAAGGTTTGGTTATTGTCTCAATGTTAGGTCCCTTAATACAAGGGTTGGTTTACTGTCTCAATGTTAGGTCCATTAATACAAGGGTTGGTTTACTGTCTCAATGTTAGGTCCATTAATACAAGGGTTGGTTTACTGTCTCAATGTTAGATCCCTTAATACAAGGGTTGGTTTACTGTCTCAATGTTAGGTCCATTAATACAAGGTTTGGTTTACTGTCTCAATGTTAGGTCCATTAATACAAGGTTTGGTTTACTGTCTCAATGTTAGGCCAATTAATACAAGGGTTGGTTTACTGTCTCAATGTTAGGTCCCTTAATACAAGGGTTGGTTTACTGTCTCAATGTTAGGTCCATTAATACAAGGTTTGGTTTACTGTCTCAATGTTAGGTCCATGAATACAAGGTTTGGTTTACTGTCTCAATGTTAGGTCCATTTAATACAAGGGTTGGTTTACTGTCTCAATGTTAGGTCCATTAATACAAGGGTTGGTTTACTGTCTCAATGTTAGGTCCATTAATACAAGGGTTGGTTTACTGTCTCAATGTTAGGGCATTAATACAAGGGTTGGTTTACTGTCTCAATGTTAGGTCCATTAATACAAGGGTTGGTTTACTGTCTCAATGTTAGATCCCTTAATACAAGGGTTGGTTTACTGTCTCAATGTTAGGTCCATTAATACAAGGTTTGGTTTACTGTCTCAATGTTAGGTCCATTAATACAAGGTTTGGTTTACTGTCTCAATGTTAGGCCAATTAATACAAGGGTTGGTTTACTGTCTCAATGTTAGGTCCCTTAATACAAGGGTTGGTTTACTGTCTCAATGTTAGGTCCATTAATACAAGGTTTGGTTTACTGTCTCAATGTTAGGTCCATGAATACAAGGTTTGGTTTACTGTCTCAATGTTAGGTCCATTTAATACAAGGGTTGGTTTACTGTCTCAATGTTAGGTCCATTAATACAAGGTATTGTTTACTGTCTCAATGTTAGGTCCATTAATACAAGGTTTGGTTTACTGTCTCAATGTTAGGTCCATTAATACAAGGTTTGGTTTACTGTCTCAATGTTAGGCCCATTATTACAAGGGTTGGTTTACTGTCTCAATGTTAGGCCCATTAATACAAGGTTTGGTTTACTGTCTCAATGTTAGGTCCCTTAATACAAGGGTTGGTTTACTGTCTCAATGTTAGGTCCATTAATACAAGGTTTGGTTTACTGTCTCAATGTCAGGTCCATTAATACAAGGTTTGGTTTACTGTCTCAATGTTAGGTCCATTAATACAAGGTTTGGTTTACTGTCTCAATGTTAGGTCCATTAATACAAGGTTTGGTTTACTGTCTCAATGTTAGGTCCATTAATACAAGGGTTGGTTTACTGTCTCAATGTTAGGCCAATTAATACAAGGGTTGGTTTACTGTCTCAATGTTAGGTCCCTTAATACAAGGGTTGGTTTACTGTCTCAATGTTAGGTCCCTTAATATAAGGGTTGGTTTACTGTCTCAATGTTAGGTCCATTAATACAAGGGTTGGTTTACTGTCTCAAGGTTAGGTCCATTAATACAAGGTTTGGTTTACTGTCTCAATGTTAGGTCCATTAATACAAGGTTTGGTTTACTGTCTCAATGTTAGGTCCATGAATACAATGTTTGGTTTCATGTCTCAATGTTAGGTCCATTAATACAAGGGTTGGTTTACTGTCTCAATGTTAGGTCCATTAATACAAGGTTTGGTTTACTGTCTCAATGTTAGGTCCATTAATACAAGGTTTGGTTATTGTCTCAATGTTAGGTCCCTTAATACAAGGGTTGGTTTACTGTCTCAATGTTAGGTCCATTAATACAAGGGTTGGTTTACTGTCTCAATGTTAGGTCCATTAATACAAGGGTTGGTTTACTGTCTCAATGTTAGATCCCTTAATACAAGGGTTGGTTTACTGTCTCAATGTTAGGTCCATTAATACAAGGTTTGGTTTACTGTCTCAATGTTAGGTCCATTAATACAAGGTTTGGTTTACTGTCTCAATGTTAGGCCAATTAATACAAGGGTTGGTTTACTGTCTCAATGTTAGGTCCCTTAATACAAGGGTTGGTTTACTGTCTCAATGTTAGGTCCATTAATACAAGGTTTGGTTTACTGTCTCAATGTTAGGTCCATGAATACAAGGTTTGGTTTACTGTCTCAATGTTAGGTCCATTTAATACAAGGGTTGGTTTACTGTCTCAATGTTAGGTCCATTAATACAAGGGTTGGTTTACTGTCTCAATGTTAGGTCCATTAATACAAGGGTTGGTTTACTGTCTCAATGTTAGGGCATTAATACAAGGGTTGGTTTACTGTCTCAATGTTAGGTCCATTAATACAAGGGTTGGTTTACTGTCTCAATGTTAGATCCCTTAATACAAGGGTTGGTTTACTGTCTCAATGTTAGGTCCATTAATACAAGGTTTGGTTTACTGTCTCAATGTTAGGTCCATTAATACAAGGTTTGGTTTACTGTCTCAATGTTAGGCCAATTAATACAAGGGTTGGTTTACTGTCTCAATGTTAGGTCCCTTAATACAAGGGTTGGTTTACTGTCTCAATGTTAGGTCCATTAATACAAGGTTTGGTTTACTGTCTCAATGTTAGGTCCATGAATACAAGGTTTGGTTTACTGTCTCAATGTTAGGTCCATTTAATACAAGGGTTGGTTTACTGTCTCAATGTTAGGTCCATTAATACAAGGTATTGTTTACTGTCTCAATGTTAGGTCCATTAATACAAGGTTTGGTTTACTGTCTCAATGTTAGGTCCATTAATACAAGGTTTGGTTTACTGTCTCAATGTTAGGCCCATTATTACAAGGGTTGGTTTACTGTCTCAATGTTAGGCCCATTAATACAAGGTTTGGTTTACTGTCTCAATGTTAGGTCCCTTAATACAAGGGTTGGTTTACTGTCTCAATGTTAGGTCCATTAATACAAGGTTTGGTTTACTGTCTCAATGTCAGGTCCATTAATACAAGGTTTGGTTTACTGTCTCAATGTTAGGTCCATTAATACAAGGTTTGGTTTACTGTCTCAATGTTAGGTCCATTAATACAAGGTTTGGTTTACTGTCTCAATGTTAGGTCCATTAATACAAGGGTTGGTTTACTGTCTCAATGTTAGGCCAATTAATACAAGGGTTGGTTTACTGTCTCAATGTTAGGTCCCTTAATACAAGGGTTGGTTTACTGTCTCAATGTTAGGTCCATTAATACAAGGTTTGGTTTACTGTCTCAATGTTAGGTCCATGAATACAAGGTTTGGTTTACTGTCTCAATGTTAGGTCCATTTAATACAAGGGTTGGTTTACTGTCTCAATGTTAGGTCCATTAATACAAGGTTTGGTTTACTGTCTCAATGTTAAGTCCATTAATACAAGGTTTGGTTTACTGTCTCAATGTTATGTCCGTTAATACAAGGTTTGGTTTACTGTCTCAATGTTAGGCCCATTAATACAAGGGTTGGTTTACTGTCTCAATGTTAGGCCCATTAATACAAGGTTTGGTTTACTGTCTCAATGTTAGGTCCCTTAATACAAGGGTTGGTTTACTGTCTCAATGTTAGGTCCATTAATACAAGGGTTGGTTTACTGTCTCAATGTTAGGTCTATTAATACAAGGTTTGGTTTACTGTCTCAATGTTAGGCCCATTAATACAAGGGTTGGTTTACTGTCTCAATGTTAGGCCCATTAATACAAGGTTTGGTTTACTTTCTCAATGTTAGGTCCATTAATACAAGGTTTGGTTTACTGTCTCAATGTTAGGTCCATTAATACAAGGGTTGGTTTACTGTCTCAATGTTAGGTCCATTAATACAAGGTTTGGTTTACTGTCTCAATGCTAGGTCCATTAATACAAGGTTTGGTTTACTGTCTCAATGTTAGGTCCCTTAATATAAGGGTTGGTTTACTGTCTCAATGTTAGGTCCATTAATACAAGGGTTGGTTTACTGTCTCAAGGTTAGGTCCATTAATACAAGGTTTGGTTTACTGTCTCAATGTTAGGTCCATTAATACAAGGTTTGGTTTACTGTCTCAATGTTAGGTCCATGAATACAAGGTTTGGTTTCATGTCTCAATGTTAGGTCCATTAATACAAGGGTTGGTTTACTGTCTCAATGTTAGGTCCATTAATACAAGGTTTGGTTTACTGTCTCAATGTTAGGTCCATTAATACAAGGTTTGGTTATTGTCTCAATGTTAGGTCCCTTAATACAAGGGTTGGTTTACTGTCTCAATGTTAGGTCCATTAATACAAGGGTTGGTTTACTGTCTCAATGTTAGGTCCATTAATACAAGGGTTGGTTTACTGTCTCAATGTTAGATCCCTTAATACAAGGGTTGGTTTACTGTCTCAATGTTAGGTCCATTAATACAAGGTTTGGTTTACTGTCTCAATGTTAGGTCCATTAATACAAGGTTTGGTTTACTGTCTCAATGTTAGGCCAATTAATACAAGGGTTGGTTTACTGTCTCAATGTTAGGTCCCTTAATACAAGGGTTGGTTTACTGTCTCAATGTTAGGTCCATTAATACAAGGTTTGGTTTACTGTCTCAATGTTAGGTCCATGAATACAAGGTTTGGTTTACTGTCTCAATGTTAGGTCCATTTAATACAAGGGTTGGTTTACTGTCTCAATGTTAGGTCCATTAATACAAGGGTTGGTTTACTGTCTCAATGTTAGGTCCATTAATACAAGGGTTGGTTTACTGTCTCAATGTTAGGGCATTAATACAAGGGTTGGTTTACTGTCTCAATGTTAGGTCCATTAATACAAGGGTTGGTTTACTGTCTCAATGTTAGATCCCTTAATACAAGGGTTGGTTTACTGTCTCAATGTTAGGTCCATTAATACAAGGTTTGGTTTACTGTCTCAATGTTAGGTCCGTTAATACAAGGTTTGGTTTACTGTCTCAATGTTAGGCCAATTAATACAAGGGTTGGTTTACTGTCTCAATGTTAGGTCCCTTAATACAAGGGTTGGTTTACTGTCTCAATGTTAGGTCCATTAATACAAGGTTTGGTTTACTGTCTCAATGTTAGGTCCATGAATACAAGGTTTGGTTTACTGTCTCAATGTTAGGTCCATTTAATACAAGGGTTGGTTTACTGTCTCAATGTTAGGTCCATTAATACAAGGGTTGGTTTACTGTCTCAATGTTAGGTCCATTAATACAAGGTATGGTTTACTGTCTCAATGTTAGGCCCATTAGTACAAGGGTTGGTTTACTGTCTCAATGTTAGGCCCATTAATACAAGGTTTGGTTTACTGTCTCAATGTTAGGTCCCTTAATACAAGGGTTGGTTTACTGTCTCAATGTTAGGTCCATTAATACAAGGGTTGGTTTACTGTCTCAATGTTAGGTCCATTAATACAAGGTTTGGTTTACTGTCTCAATGTTAGGTCCATTAATACAAGGTTTGGTTTACTGTCTCAATGTTAGGTCCATTAATACAAGGGTTGGTTTACTGTCTCAATGTTAGGTCCATTAATACAAGGTTTGGTTTACTGTCTCAATGTTAGGTCCATTAATACAAGGTTTGGTTTACTGTCTCAATGTTAGGTCCATTAATACAAGGGTTGGTTTACTGTCTCAATGTTAGGTCCATTAATACAAGGGTTGGTTTACTGTCTCAATGTTAGGTCCATGAATACAAGGTTTGGTTTACTGTCTCAATGTTAGGTCCATTAATACAAGGTTTGGTTTACTGTCTCAATGTTAGGTCCATTAATGCAAGGGTTGGTTTACTGTCTCAATGTTAGGTCCATTAATACAAGGGTTGGTTTACTGTCTCAATGTTAGGTCCATTAATACAAGGGTTGGTTTACTGTCTCAATGTTAGGTCCATTAATACAAGGGTTGGTTTACTGTCTCAATGTTAGGTCCATTAAAACAAGGGTTGGTTTACTGTCTCAATGTTAGGTCCATTAATACAAGGGTTGGTTTACTGTCTCAATGTTAGATCCCTTAATACAAGGGTTGGTTTACTGTCTCAATGTTAGGTCCATTAATACAAGGTTTGGTTTACTGTCTCAATGTTAGGTCCATTAATACAAGGTTTGGTTTACTGTCTCAATGTTAGGCCAATTAATACAAGGGTTGGTTTACTGTCTCAATGTTTGGTCCCTTAATACAAGGGTTGGTTTACTGTCTCAATTTTAGGTCCATTAATACAAGGTTTGGTTTACTGTCTCAATGTTAGGTCCATTAATACAAGGTTTGGTTTACTGTCTCAATGTTAGGTCCATTAATACAAGGGTTGGTTTACTGTCTCAATGTTAGGTCCATTAATACAAGGTTAGGTTTACTGTCTCAATGTTAGGTCTCTTAATACAAGGTTTGGTTTACTGTCTCAATGTTAGGTCCATTAATACAAGGTTTGGTTTACTGTCTCTAAAAAATAAGTGTATATTGAACAGAAAAGGATTTAATCCCTATTATAAGGTCCAAAAATACACAAACCTCTTTGCAAAGGTATTTGGCCTTGGTAAAACAAGGTGAGAGAGAGACCAACCATTTATCGCTTTCCCTGCCGGAACCCTTAAAGGAGGAAGAGCACAGAGAGAGGCCTGCCCTGGTAATGCCTGGACCGGAGACCTTACAGGTTGAAGATCAAATACATGTTGAAGATAATGTTCTGCATGACATGTTGTAACATGTTCCAGCACGTAACCGGAGAAATGTTAGATATATTATGAACAAAATAAAAGACTCACCAGTCGTGGGGTCTATGGCTTCCATAGAAGCTCCAGCAGTATCCTTGCTAAACAGCCCAGCGCTGAACTGTGTCTTCAAAGTGTCTTCGGAGTAGTTTAGTAAACATTCCAGGATAGCCCTGTAAGGATAGGTGGCACTGCTTTGACTGATAAGGCGTTCACCCAAAGTCACATCCACTTGGGAGAAGATGGTAGCCAAGGGGTAATTAATGAGGCTCACCTTGGCATCATTTGCAATATTGGTCCCATCTCTTTAGGCCACTCTGAGACGCAAATGTAATGAACAACTCTATAGGTCCATTGTCTGTGTTGTTGAGGTCCAGGTAGTTGTCACCATGGCCTGGGATGGACAACTCTATAAGTCCATTGTCTGTGTTGTTGAGGTCCAGGTAGTTGTCACCATGGCCTGGGATGAACAACTCTATAGGTCCATTGTCTGTGTTGTTGAGGTCCAGGTAGTTGTCACCATGGCCTGGGATGGACAACTCTATAGGTCCATTGTCTGTGTTGTTGAGGTCCAGGTAGTTGTCACCATGGCCTGGGATGGACAACTCTATAGGTCCATTGTCTGTGTTGTTGAGGTCCAGGTAGTTGTCACCATGGCCTGGGATGGACAACTCTATAGGTCCATTGTCTGTGTTGTTGAGGTCCAGGTAGTTGTCACCATGGCCTGGGATGAAGAACTCTATAGGTCCATTGTCTGTGTTGTTGAGGTCCAGGTAGTTGTCACCATGGCCTTGGGTGAACAACTCTATAGGTCCATTGTCTGTGTTGTTGAGGTCCAGGTAGTTGTCACCATGGCCTGGGATGGACAACTCTATAGGTCCATTGTCTGTGTTGTTGAGGTCCAGGTAGTTGTCACCATGGCCTGGGATGGACAACTCTATAGGTCCATTGTCTGTGTTGTTGAGGTCCAGGTAGTTGTCACCATGGCCTGGGATGAAGAACTCTATAGGTCCATTGTCTGTGTTGTTGAGGTCCAGGTAGTTGTCACCATGGCCTTGGGTGAACAACTCTATAGGTCCATTGTCTGTGTTGTTGAGGTCCAGGTAGTTGTCACCATGGCCTGGGGTGAACAACTCTATAGGTCCATTGTCTGTGTTGTTGAGGTCCAGGTAGTTGTCACCATGGCCTGGGGTGAACAGCTCTATAGGTCCATTGTCTGTGATGGCAGAGAGTGGGGCTATCGCCACATAACAGGACCTATCTATTGGAAACTGGGTTAAGGGGTCCGTGAAAAGATGTAGCTCTGTCTTTATAGCTTCAGAGGACATGCGGTGTAAAAGAGACGTGTTGATTGTTCTTTTAGAAAACACTTCTGAGTTTATATTTTAGCAGTTTTTGGTAGAGACCTCCTCACTTTACGTCGTCTTTGACTTACTGACTTTCTTCCAGCGGTTAACCTCCGCTTTTTAAGGGAGCACATACGTCTTCTACCCAGAGGTCTCTTTTTAAGGGAGGACATACGTCTTCTACCCAGAGGTCTCTTTTTAAGGGAGGACATACGTCTTATACCCAGAGGTCTCTTTTTAAGGGAGGACATACGTCTTCTACCCAGAGGTCTCTTTTTAAGGGAGGACATACGTCTTCTACCCAGAGGTCTCTTTTCAAGGGAGGACATACGTCTTCTACCCAGAGGTCTCTTTTTAAGGGAGGACATACGTCTTCTACCCAGAGGTCTCTTTTTAAGGGAGGACATACGTCTTCTACCCAGAGGTCTCTTTTTAAGGGAGGACATACGTCTTCTACCCAGAGGTCTCTTTTTAAGGGAGGACATACGTCTTCTACCCAGAGGTCTCTTTTTTGGTCTTTGAGACAACAGCATGAGGCCTGATCCTTCTTGATGGTCAGGATCTGATGACCCACATCTAGTCATAGCATTAGCCACCACTTCACTTACTATGTTTTTGGCTGCTGATTTTAAATGAGGTTTGGCTATGCTAATGCCTCTCTTCATAAAGGGTATAACCATCCTAAAGAGGTTACGATATATACCCCCTATCCCCGAACCATACATGGTCTGGGTTACATAATAACCAGGAAATCCATTACCCACTTGATCAACATAGTATGATACATAGTGGTTAGGATCGAGATGGTATTTGTCTACCATAACCATTTTATTTTTGTATTGAAATATATATATATTATTATTATTGTTTTTGTTTTTTATTAGATATGTAGAGAAGCTTTGACAGGTCTAAAGTGGAGTTTTACAATCACTTTTCCAGATGTAAACTCTATATTTTGGTTCTGATCCGTTTTGATCTCAAGCTGAATGTTTTCAATATATTTCTTGCTTACAGTTACGTAGTGTGGCTTGTCATAGTTAACACTGACTACATCCCCATCCTTGCCATCTATATGAACTGTTCTCAGGAGGGGTACATAACTGTCTCCTACCCTTTGATAGGATATGATGTCGGTATGCACAAATATGGTGTAAAGCCCTGCATGTATATCCACAGGGTATGGGAATAATCTATCTGTCACAGCCACCCCTTTATTGGGCGTCGTCCCCAACATGGTGTAAAGCCCTGCATGTATATCCACAGGGTATGGGAATAATCTATCTGTCACAGCCACCCCTTTATTGGGCGTCGTCCCCAACATGGTGTAAAGCCCTGCATGTATATCCACAGGGTATGGGAATAATCTATCTGTCACAGCCACCCCTTTATTGGGCGTCGTCCCCAACATGGTGTAAAGCCCTGCATGTATATCCACAGGGTATGGGAATAATCTATCTGTCACAGCCACCCCTTTATTGGGCGTCGTCCCCAACATGGAGGATCAATTACCACTGGTTCTGTAACTGTGAACAGCTCATCGCTGTAACCTTGCTCATTTGTTTTGTCTGAAAACACCCCTCAACTTGGAGATACGTACCAAGTAACCAACTATGAATTTAAAATCAATGTCTTTCTTACGGTGAAGGGGATCAACCCATACAGATTTTTAATGAAAAGAGTTATCCAAAGACACCTCATGGGGCTTCATACGGACACTCTTGTGGTAGCTGTAGTTATACCCCTTTACTAAATCTTGAACTATAGCCACATATCTACGGGTGTTGTGAGCCGTAAAGTATTTCCACATCCTCTCCTTCAAAGTCCCGTTAAAGCGTTCGACCACTGAAGCTTTAAAATCCGAGCCTGTAGCAAAATGCACGATATTGTGATTCTTCACGAGTTTCTGAAAAATTATTTACCACCGTCAGTGTGTACTTTCTTGGGTGCTCCTCCTTCCTCCAAGATAGAGTCAAAGGCCCGAGTCTCCTCTGCCCCACTCATATTTTTTAAGACCCTTACAAAAGCTATTTTAGAGTAAAACGTCTATAACCGTTAGCATGTATCGATCTCCATCATTTTTATCGGCAAGTGCCTGCATGTCACATAGATCAGCCTGAAACTGTGACAAGGGATGAATAGAAAAAAACTATATTTCGATGAAAATTGTTTTTCGCACAGGTTTATGCAAAGTGTAAGCATCCTGCTCTGCTAGCCAATCGGTCACTTGGTCAGCATCCTGCTCTGCTAGCCAATCGGTCACTTGGTCATCGTTTAACCTGCTGCCTGTTTCTTCAGCTGTAGCTGTCTGGAACCTCTCCTTCCCACCCAAAGACCCTGGGTTAGAGGGGGTATAATACATGACCCTGGGTTAGAGGGGG
This sequence comes from Coregonus lavaretus, assembly GCF_964263955.1. Lineage (NCBI taxonomy): Eukaryota > Metazoa > Chordata > Actinopteri > Salmoniformes > Salmonidae > Coregonus > Coregonus lavaretus. The sequence goes on from NW_028156283.1 coordinate 566,149, forward strand.
TATAATACATGACCCTGGGTTAGAGGGGGTATAATACATGACCCTGGGTTAGAGGGGGTATAATACATGACCCTGGGTTAGAGGGGGTATAATACATGGCCCTGGGTTAGAGGGGGTATAATACATGACCCTGGGTTAGAGGGGGTATAATACATGACCCTGGGTTAGAGGGGGTATAATACATGACCCTGGATTAGAGGGGGTATAATACATGACCCTGGGTTAGAGGGGGTATAATACATGACCCTGGGTTAGAGGGGGTATAATACATGACCCTGGGTTAGAGGGGGTATAATACATGACCCTGGGTTAGAGGGGGTATAATACATGACCCTGGGTTAGAGGGGGTATAATACATGACCCTGGGTTAGAGGGGGTATAATACATGACCCTGGGTTAGAGGGGGTATAATACATGACCCTGGGTTAGAGTGGGTATAATACATGACCCTGGGTTAGAGGGGGTATAATACATGGCCCTGGGTTAGAGGGGGTATAATACATGACCCTGGGTTAGAGGGGGTATAATACATGACCCTGGGTTAGAGGGGGTATAATACATGACCCTGGGTTAGAGGGGGTGTAATACATGACCCTGGGTTAGAGGGGGTATAATACATGACCCTGGGTTAGAGGGGGTATAATACATGACCCTGGGTTAGAGGGGGTATAATACATGACCCTGGGTTAGAGGGGGTATAATACATGACCCTGGGCTAGAGGGGGTATACTACATGACCCTGGGTTAGAGGGGGTATAATACATGACCCTGGGTTAGAGGGGGTATAATACATGACCCTTGGTTAGAGGGGGTATAATACATGACCCTGGGTTAGAGGGGGTATAATACATGACCCTGGGTTAGAGGGGGTATAATACATGACCCTGGGTTAGAGGGGGTATAATACATGACCCTGGGATAGAGGGGGTATAATACATGACCCTGGGTTAGAGGGGGTATAATACATGACCCTGGGTTAGAGGGGGTATAATACATGACCCTGGGTTAGAGGGGGTATAATACATGACCCTGGGTTAGAGGGGGTATAATACATGACCCTGGGTTAGAGGGGGTTTAATACATGACCCTGGGTTAGAGGGGGTATAATACATGACCCTGGGTTAGAGGGGGTATAATACATGACCCTGGGTTAGAGGGGGTATAATACATGACCCTGGGTTAGAGGGGGTATAATACATGACCCTGGGTTAGAGGGGGTATAATACATGACCCTGGGTTAGAGGGGGTATAATACATGACCCTGGGTTAGAGGGGGTATAATACATGACCCTGGGTTAGAGGGGGTATAATACATGACCCTGGGTTAGAGGGGGTATAATACATGACCCTGGGTTAGAGGGGGTTTAATACATGACCCTGGGTTAGAGGGGGTATAATACATGACCCTGGGTTAGAGGGGGTATAATACATGACCCTGGGTTAGAGGGGGTATAATACATGACCCTGGGTTAGAGGGGGTATAATACATGACCCTGGGTTAGAGGGGGTATAATACATGACCCTGGGTTAGAGGGGGTATAATACATGACCCTGGGTTAGAGGGGGTATAATACATGACCCTGGGTTAGAGGGGGTATAATACATGACCCTGGGTTAGAGGGGGTATAATACATGACCCTGGGTTAGAGGGGGTATAATACATGACCCTGGGTTAGAGGGGATATAATACATGACCCTGGGTTAGAGGGGGTATAATACATGACCCTGGGTTAGAGGGGGTATAATACATGACCCTGGGTTAGAGGGGGTATAATACATGACCCTGGGTTAGAGGGGGTATAATACATGACCCTGGGTTAGAGGGGGTATAATACATGACCCTGGGTTAGAGGGGGTATAATACATGACCCTGGGTTAGAGGGGGTATAATACATGACCCTGGGCTAGAGGGGGTATAATACATGACCCTGGGTTAGAGGGGGTATAATACATGACCCTGGGTTAGAGGGGGTATAATACATGACCCTGGGTTAGAGGGGGTATAATACATGACCCTGGGTTAGAGGGGGTATAATACATGACCCTGGGTTAGAGGGGGTATAATACATGACCCTGGGTTAGAGGGGGTATAATACATGACCCTGGGTTAGAGGGGGTATAATACATGACCCTGGGTTAGAGGGGGTATAATACATGACCCTTGGTTAGAGGGGGTATAATACATGACCCTGGGTTAGAGGGGGTATAATACATGACCCTGGGTTAGAGGGGGTATAATACATGACCCTGGGTTAGAGGGGGTAAAATACATGACCCTGGGTTAGAGGGGGTATAATACATGACCCTTGGTTAGAGGGGGTATAATACATGACCCTGGGTTAGAGGGGGTATAATACATGACCCTGGGTTAGAGGGGGTATAATACATGACCCTGGGTTAGAGGGGGTATAATACATGACCCTGGGTTAGAGGGGGTATAATACATGACCCTGGGTTAGAGGGGGTATAATACATGACCCTGGGTTAGAGGGGATATAATACATGACCCTGGGTTAGAGGGGGTATAATACATGTCCCTGGGTTAGAGGGGGTATAATACATGACCCTGGGTTAGAGGGGGTATAATACATGACCCTGGGTTAGAGGGGGTATAATACATGACCCTGGGTTAGAGGGGGTATAATACATGACCCTGGGTTAGAGGGGGTATAATACATGACCCTGGGTTAGAGGGGGTATAATACATGACCCTGGGCTAGAGGGGGTATAATACATGACCCTGGGTTAGAGGGGGTATAATACATGACCCTGGGTTAGAGGGGGTATAATACATGACCCTGGGTTAGAGGGGGTATAATACATGACCATGGGTTAGAGGGGGTATAATACATGACCCTGGGTTAGAGGGGGTATAATACATGACCCTGGGTTAGAGGGGGTATAATACATGACCCTGGGTTAGAGGGGGTATAATACATGACCCTGGGTTAGAGGGGGTATAATACATGACCCTTGGTTAGAGGGGGTATAATACATGACCCTGGATTAGAGGGGGTATAATACATGACCCTGGGTTAGAGGGGGTATAATACATGACCCTGGGTTAGGGGGGGTATAATACATGACCCTGGGTTAGAGGGGGTATAATACATGACCCTTGGTTAGAGGGGGTATAATACATGACCCTGGGTTAGAGGGGGTATAATACATGACCCTGGGTTAGAGGGGGTATAATGCATGACCCTGGGTTAGAGGGGGTATAATACATGTTTTTAATCAGCTGCTCAGCCATCCTTCTGGCCTCTTTGATGACCATAACAATAATTCACCCATTTCAAATAACGACAACATTTCATTTGCATTTTTGCATTTTATTTTTGCGTACATTTTTATGTATTACGTATCCATTCAGTTTAGGTTGTAAAGACATATCTAGGATGATCAATGGAAACAGGATGCACATGAGCTCAATTTCCAGTCTGAAAGCAAAGGGTCTGAATACATCTGTAAATAAGGCATTTCAGTTTTTATTTTTAATACATTTGCAAACATTTCTAAAAACCTGTTTTCGCTTCATCATTATGGGGTATTGTGTGTAGATTGATGAGGATTATTATTATTATTTTTTAATAAGGCTGTAACGTAACAAAATGTGGAAAAAGGGAAGGGGTCTGAATACTTTCCGAATGCACTGTATATGGGAAATGCCATTTGGAAGATATATTCTTGTTCTACTGAACCATCACAATAATACATATAATGTTAGACCACATATTTTGGACATACTTGGACATTGTCCCAGGTCTTTGAGAACGTTCCGTACATCACAGTTTCCTCCTGTGAATAGGCCAGTCTCCTCTTAAATATCTTAGTCTGGAATTAACATTGAGATTACTGACAGACACGTAATAACCACTCATTGTACTCATAAATAAGGTAGCCTGTGTAATCACCTTGAAATAACAGAATTATGAAATAGGCTGAATCAGATTGTGTTTACATATGTTTAAGACTCACACTTACCTCAGCCTGTTTCTTCCACTTCATGATCTGGGTATCATTGCCGACCCTCAACCTGTTAACATGTCCTCTAGTGGCATCAGAATATAGGCAGATGGCCATGGAGTTCAGAGTGAAGAATATCTTCTCACAGCATCCTCCCCTCCACAGCTCCATCTCCAGGCATGTTGGTACAAACGTTATTTTTATTTTGCCTGCTGGTGAACAAGGCCATTGACAGCACCATCCATGTCCCTCTGTCAAGGAGGTCCTGCTTCTTACGTTGAAAGTCGTCTCTGAAAAGAGGAGACATTAGAAGGTTTCTTCTCTTAGTTTAGTCTTTTGTCTCGGACAAGGCTTCCATGTCAGAGGCGTACTTACTTTAGTAATTTACTTGTAGAAACGTTACAACTATATACAACATGTCAATTGTGAAATGATTGATATTGGACATCTAGTGTGAACATGATATTGGGTTAATCCTCACATTGTGGTGATTTCTCTACCTTTGATGACGTCTACTTTGAGGTTTCTGGCCTGGGGAAGGGTTGCCCTCTAACAGGTGGTCATCAAAGGTGCCTTCTCCTCTGCCCACGCCAGAGTCTCACTCCAGGAAAAGGTCTGAAAGACCTCTGTCTCCACCGGTTGGGACAAGGGACCATCTTTTTCCTGCACTAACTCCTTTCTCTGAAAGTACATAGAAATCACACAAACCTATGATCCTACATTGTAGATGTATGGTATGGCATATCAACTGAATTATAATCTCAAGTCTAAAAAACAATCACTCTTATCACATACTTCTACTACCTTACCTCTTGATGATGTCCTCTTTGTACTTCTTCACGTGTGACCTCATAAACAAAGCATGGAGGTATTGATGGCAATCCAGGTAATATCTGGCCCTGGCAAGGGGACCAGACCCATAGACTGGAGGTGTCCTCTTCACCTCGGGGACAGGGGACTTTGTTGGTCTTAAAGTCAATAAAGTTATGCGCCACATTCTGTGTTTACTGATGGCTGTAATGATCTGCGAAATGTTGATTGGTTGACACCTGTAGTGGGGTGTCAACCAATCAACATTTCGCAGATCATTACATTAGATATATTGTTGTTTTTACTGAACTATCCCAATCATAAATGGAATGTTAGTGTCACGGATCCCCCCGGTACCGCTGCTCATTCCGTTCACCAGCTCCGGAGGTCTACGTCACCGGCTTTCTAGGCGCCACTGACATGGATCATTACCACCAAACCCGGACTGTCTTGTCTAATTACCACACCTGGTTCCCATTCCCCCTGATTAGTATGTGTATATATGTGCCCTCTGTTCCCCATTGTCCTTGTCCATTATTGTCCCCATGTCCGTTGGTCTCCTGAGTACCGTGTATTGTGCTCTTGTTATTACGGGTCTCGTCCCGTGTATTATATAGAGGTTTACAGCTCTCTCCTTTGTTTGGGTTACAGCCCTGTGTTATATATATATATATATATATATACGTGTTTGGGTTACATCCCTGTTTTATATATATATATATAAATACGTGTTTGGGTTACAGCCCTGTGTTATATATATATATATATATATATATATATATATATATATATATATATATACGTGTTTGGGTTACATCCCTGTTTTATATATATATATATATATACGTGTTTGGGTTACATCCCTGTTTTATATATATATATATAAATACGTGTTTGGGTTACAGCCCTGTGTTATATATATATATATATATATACGTGTTTGGGTTACAGCCCTGTGTTATATATATATATATATATATATATATATATATATATATATATATATATATAAATATATACGTGTTTGGGTTACAGCCCTGTGTTATATATATATATATATATATATACGTGTTTGGTTACAGCCCTGTGTTATATATATATATATATATATATACGTGTTTGGGTTACAGCCCTGTGTTATATATATACACTACTAACTATAGCAGGACACCATCAGTAAGAATGGAAGGGATGGAGTCCGTCTACACTACTAACTATAGCAGGACACCATCAGTAAGAATGGAAGGGATGGAGTCCATCTACATTACTAACTATAGCAGGACACCATCAGTAAGAATGGAAGGGATGGAGTCCATCTACACTACTAACTATAGCAGGACACCATCAATAAGAATGGAAGGTTCTCATTTGGGTGCTGGTCACAGGAGGAGCAAGAAAGGCTGCCTTTCTAATAACTTCTGGAGTCCCACTCCTCTTACACATACAGAGAGAAAAAACAACATGGCTGCTGTTTAAATGAACTGTAGAGTACTATTAAAAACAATCTGGGTGAATAACAAGGATAGAGGACATAACCAGAAAATATTATCTACAAACTACAATATACTACCACTGATGTTATAACAACCAGTACACTACTAAATGAAGTATAAAACAGGAGACCGTGAGCATAGACCCAACTCCAGCAGATGATGCCAAATGTAGTTCAGGTGGTCTGCAGAGACCCAACTCCAGCAGATGATGCCAAATGTAGTTCAGGTGGTCTGCAGAGACCCAACTCCAGCAGATGATGCCAAATGTAGTTCAGGTGGTCTGCAGGAGGTTCAGGTGACAGGAGGTGTCCTCAGACTCACAAGCATCTAAAGGATGATTTAACACTTCAGTGTAGCGTGTAGAGGTACAAGAGAACAAGGATTGAGAACACAACCATAAACTTTAAACTAAACACTGGCCTATATACACACACACAATGGCTGGGAGTCCCAGAGAAGAGGTTAGAAAACAACTGATGTTGTAGATTCTCAGAAACTGCTGAGGCCTCTTCTGATCCTGGAAAGGGTAGAAGCTGCTCTTGCAGGCCTCGAGAGAAGAGTCAGTCATATTTCCATAAAATGGAAAACAAAGCCTGTAATTACAAAAATAAAATCAATAAAATGTGAGATTAAACCTTACACACTTTTGCAATTACTCAGGAGGAAGATATGGCTGAGAAACATCAGGCGTAGGGACATCAGTCTGCAGAAGTCCTTCGAGGACCTTAAGAAAGTTGGTTATGCTGTGTGCGAGGATCACTTGGAAGAGTGTTTTATTCTGATTAAGGTCCAGCTACTATCTCTGTCAATAAAAATACATGTAAGTCACATGATACTTTTCTGGTAAGAATGTCTCTTTCAACAGTGTTCATGGAAGACCCTGTCCTCCGAGGCAGCACCTACCAGAATAAATAGCAGGAATCCACCCCCTCAATCTGCAACAGATGCACGGCGTTGTGGAAAAAGCAGTTAGCCAACTACAAAGTTCGTAGCAATTAAAGATGCACCGTTGTTGTTTTATATCAATACAACATGTTTAAAGTCTTGAATTGTCTATTTTTGAAGGAGAGGACAGGGAAGCAGATGGAGGAGTTTTAGGTGAGAAAGACAGAGAGAACAAGAGAGTGAAGGAGAGCGTAGACCCAGCTCCAGCAGAGACCCAGCTCCAGCAGAGACCCAGCTCCAGCAGAGACCCAGCTCCAGCAGAGACCCAGCTCCAGCAGAGACCCAGCTCCAGCAGAGACCCAGCTCCAGCAGAGGAAGCAGCAGATGCTGAATTTAGTTCAACGGTCTGCAGGAAGGGGGTCTGTCAGGTGACAGAGGTGACAGGAGGCTTCCTCACAAGCATACAGGAGGAGGCTCAGATGGCAGAAGGAGGCATCCTCACAAGCATACAGGAGGAGGCTCAGATGACAGAAGGAGGCATTCCTCACAAGCATACAGGAGGAGGCTCAGGTGACAGAAGGAGGCGTCCTCACAAGCATACAGGAGGAGGCTCAGATGACAGAAGGAGGCGTCCTAAAAAGCATACAGGAGGAGGCTCAGATGACAGAAGGAGGCATTCCTCACAAGCATACAGGAGGAAGCTCAGGTGTCAAAGTTTTCTAAGTGAATACAACTCCTGGAAAAGAAGCTGTCAAAATCACAAAACAACTACAGGCAAATGCAAACCAGGCATGCCACAAAACTAAAAGCAATCAAAACCAAGTACGTCGTCATCTTAGAGATTGGAATAACACATATGTTGACTTCTAATAGACAACATTAGGATTGATTATACGATGATATGGTGATTTCATCATGCATCTATCCTCTTTATAATGTGTAGAACACAACAAGATCCAATGTTGGAGGCCATAGAGTCACTACCTCCACATCTAAAGGACTTCTTCAAACTACAGTGTTGGAGGCCATGGAGTCACTACCTCCACATCTAAAGGACTTCTTTAAACTACAGTGTTGGAGGCCATGGAGTCATTACCTCCACATCTAAAGGACTTCTTTAAACTACAGTGTTGGAGGCCATGGAGTCACTACCTCCACATCTAAAGGACTTCTTCAAACTACAGTGTTGGAGGCCATGGAGTCACTACCTCCACATCTAAAGGACTTCTTCAAATTACAGTGTTGGAGGCCATAGAGTCACTACCTCCACATCTTAAGGACTTCTTCAAACTACAGTGTTGGAGGCCATGGAGTCACTACCTCCACATCTAAAGGACTTCTTCAAACTACAGTGTTGGAGGCCATGGAGTCACTACCTCCACATCTAAAGGACTTCTTTAAACTACAGTGTTGGAGGCCATGGAGTCACTACCTCCACATCTAAAGGACTTATTCAAACTACAGTGTTGGAGGCCATAGAGTCACTACCTCCACATCTAAAGGACTTCTTTAAACTACAGTGTTGGAGGCCATGGAGTCACTACCTCCACATCTAAAGGACTTCTTCAAACTACAGTGTTGGAGGCCATGGAGTCACTACCTCCACATCTAAAGGACTTCTTCAAACTACAGTGTTGGAGGCCATGGAGTCATTACCTCCACATCTAAAGGACTTCTTCAAACTACAGTGTTGGAGGCCATGGAGTCACTACCTCCACATCTAAAGGACTTCTTCAAACTACAGTGTTGGAGGTCATGGAGTCACTACCTCCACATCTAAAGGACTTCTTCAAACTACAGTGTTGGAGGCCATGGAGTCACTACCTCCACATCTAAAGGACTTCTTCAAACTACAGTGTTGGAGGTCATGGAGTCACTACCTCCACATCTTAAGGACTTCTTCAAACTACAGTGTTGGAGGCCATGGAGTCACTACCTCCACATCTAAAGGACTTCTTCAAACTACAGTGTTGGAGGCCATGGAGTCACTACCTCCACATCTAAAGGACTTCTTCAAACTACAGTGTTGGAGGCCATGGAGTCACTACCTCCACATCTAAAGGACTTATTCAAACTACAGTGTTGGAGGCCATAGAGTCACTACCTCCACATCTAAAGGACTTCTTTAAACTACAGTGTTGGAGGCCATGGAGTCACTACCTCCACATCTAAAGGACTTCTTCAAACTACAGTGTTGGAGGCCATGGAGTCACTACCTCCACATCTAAAGGACTTCTTCAAACTACAGTGTTGGAGGCCATGGAGTCATTACCTCCACATCTAAAGGACTTCTTCAAACTACAGTGTTGGAGGCCATGGAGTCATTACCTCCACATCTAAAGGACTTCTTCAAACTACAGTGTTGGAGGCCATGGAGTCACTACCTCCACATCTAAAGGACTTCTTCAAACTACAGTGTTGGAGGTCATGGAGTCACTACCTCCACATCTAAAGGACTTCTTCAAACTACAGTGTTGGAGGCCATGGAGTCACTACCTCCACATCTAAAGGACTTCTTCAAACTACAGTGTTGGAGGTCATGGAGTCACTACCTCCACATCTAAAGGACTTCTTTAAACTACAGTGTTGGAGGCCATGGAGTCACTACCTCCACATCTAAAGGACTTCTTCAAACTACAGTGTTGGAGGCCATGGATTCACTACCTCCACATCTAAAGGACTTCTTCAAACTACAGTGTTGGAGGCCATGGAGTCACTACCTCCACATCTAAAGGACTTCTTCAAACTACAGTGTTGGAGGCCATGGAGTCACTACCTCCACATCTAAAGGACTTCTTCAAACTACAGTGTTGGAGGCCATAGAGTCACTACCTCCATATCTAAAGGACTTCTTCAAACTCCAGTGTTGGAGGCCATGTAGTCACTACCTCCAAATCTAAAGGACTTCTTCAAACTACAGTGTTGGAGGCCATGGAGTCACTACCTCCACATCTAAAGGACTTCTTCAAACTACAGTGTTGGAGGCCATAGAGTCACTACCTCCACATCTAAAGGACTTCTTCAAACTACAGTGTTGGAGGCCATGGAGTCACTACCTCCACATCTAAAGGACTTCTTCAAACTACAGTGTTGGAACCATGGAGTCAC